>NC_072734.1:25339160-25474960 GCF_026930045.1 Uloborus diversus | reverse complement strand
GTAAATAAATAATTAAACTAAACAAAACTGAAAAGAAAAAATATAGTGTGGTTACGATAAGCAGGTCGGTAACCTCGACATTGTTTACCGCCTTTTGGGGCAATCAATGAAAAAGGGCTGTTATCATTAATATAGAGATTTTTACATTTTTTTTTCCTGCAAAAATAAAACCATTTTGACTTTTTTTTTTCGACCAATTGTACTATAGTTCGTTTAGCGAGAGCTGATAGTGGACGTAAACAAAACAACGTGACAATTGGCGTTACCGCTGTCTGCTTGGCGCTGGGATGATTGAAAACAGTGCCAATCAGATAAGCGAAATGTTCGCGAGTTCAATGCGAACAGCATTGCCAATTGAGCGAGTCAGTCATGAAAGTAGTAACCCTCTTTGTTTACCTCCTCTATCAGCTCTCGCTGAATTGAGTATTGATGTTGCATCCATTCCAGATAAAATTTTAAATTGTTTATAACAGCTCCTACGAAAAGAAATGATACAAAGTGAAATCAATATTTTTTGTGGTTTGAAAATAGAATTTTAATTTAAATGTACAATGAAACTTGAATCTTTTTTCCAATAAGATTAAACTTTGATTTTAAACGTTGAACATATAATGTTTCACTCAACACTATATGCTGTCTCTCTGTGCTTTGTGTGCTATTTCATTGTGCTCCATGAGTAAGGTACAGTGAGACAAAATTTTATGTTTTTTTTTTTTTTTTTTTTTTTTTTTTTAATTTTATTATCTCTAAAACTTTAAATAGCAATGTTTTCTTTTGTGTCTCAGAAATTTGTATACTCAAGCTGCATTACAAATCCAGATTAACTTTTTTTATAGAATCAAAGTTTTGAAATTTCTTGAACTTTATATTTTTCGTCTCACCTAGATTGAATATTAGGTATATGCTAAGAGAAAGACGATATAAAATTTTCAAATCATCTAGAGTCGGACTTGTTATTATTTTAATTGTTTTATTTTATTTTAGATTTATTCTATTTTCTTCGTTTATTAACTTTTAAGAACGACCTAAAATGTACCAACATTTTAAAATAAGAGGAAAAAATGCGCCAAGAATAGTATAATTATCGTTTTGCTAAATATGAAGGTCATTCCCCTACCCGAAATCAATTTCAAAACACTACGAATATGCACTACGTACAAGCGCATCTTTGAATCATATCCGTTCTGAATGTAATGTTTGTCGAACTCTTAGTGTCTGCACTTAAAAGCGTTTTCCAATAAAATGGGCGAATGGAGCAAGAGCAATCCAAGAACTAACTAAACACGTTGTGGTGCAATATAAATATTTAGAATTACCTTTTCGGAAACGTATTTCATCCAATTTCGTGCTATTGAAGGGGGCAAATTTCCATGTAATTTAAACACAAAGCGTCTTTATACACTGGACTCATAAAGTTAAGGTACAACCGGTTTTTTGTGCCTAATTTGCAAATGAATGAACGTAGAAACAAAACATATGGAGAATATGTGCGTTGAATGCTTTTTTATTGAATGCATCTTAGAAATTTGTATAAGTGTATTGCAAAAACGATTTATAACAAAAAAAAAAAAGCAATCTTTGTGAAAAAGTCCATTCTTGAAGAAAACAGAACATCACAGTGCTATGTAGTAAAATGTCAGAGAAATATACTAAAAATGAGTTCTAAGAAGAAATGTGTCCCCCTCCAACTTGAATTCATTGGCGGCATCGATTTTCCATGCTGTTTATTAAGTTGCCAGACACCGGAAAAGGAAGCGAAGACTAGACACAGAGTAAGCCTTTTTCCAGCTTATTTAACGACCTTGGAGGAAGATTTAAAGCATCAACCTGTCGTCAAGATAGTCCCAAAGATGTTCTGACGGATTCAGGTCTGGAGATCGAGCGTCACAAACTGTGGTCCTCAAGATACTACTTAACAATCCGAGCTCGGTGAGGTAGTGCTTTATAATCCATCATAATGAAGTCATCACCAATAGCACCAGCACATGGGCGAACATATGGATCAAGGATCTTATCCCGATATCTCAGGTTAGTCAGAGTTACCCCATGGAACACATGCAGGTCAGTGTGACCACCAAACGAGATTCCTGCCTAAACCATGATTCCACCACTTCTATAACTGTGGTCGTTCAACAGTTTTGGATTGATGGTATCTATTGCGCTCTTCCCTTCAGATCAGTAGACGCCCTGAATCACTCTCCAATGTAAATCTGGAATCGTCTGTGAACAGCACTAAAGCCCATTGCTGCTGGGTCCAGAGAACATGTTTTCTTGCCCAGCATAAGTGGATCCTTCGGTGTGGTTCGCTTACGGGAACGCACACAACTGGTTATCTTGCATAGAGACCTGCATTGTGAAGACGATTTCCCACCGTAGTAGCTGAAATTCTTCTTCCTGTTGCTACAAAGTGGTCTGCAACGAACTGCGGCACAGCAGTGTTTCTTCTCCTTCTGGCCAAAAGAACTAGGAAAAGGTCTTCTGCAGGTGTTGCAGCTCGTGGTCGGCCTGGAAAAGGTCTTCCGGACACAGAATCTTCGGATTGGTATCGATCCTAAAGTCACTAACACTACGAGACACATTGAAACGTATAGCAACATCAGTCTGCGACAATCCCCTTTCCATCCATCTAACTGCACTCCACCTTACGAATCGGGTAAACGATGTCTCTGAGAGTTTTCTAAACTCTATTGACTATTGTCACCGAAACTGCCAACAACAGTTGAAAACTAACAAAACTTACACACAAAAATACGAAAGATTGATATTAGCATATATTTTCTCACTCGTAAAAATATGTTCTTTTCTATAAAATAAAAGTGCGAGCAACTTTTTTTTTCATAAATTGATTTTAACTACGTTATTATCATTCATGCAAACTATGCATTTTATTGTTACTGCCAAGTTTTTTATCGTGAGCTTCGAAAAACACGTTGTACCTTAACTTTTTGAGGCCAGTGTACTTAGAATTAAGACTAAGAAATATTGCAATTAATTTAAAAATTGGTATCGTTAGTTAGAAATACTTATCTAGCTATAAAGAGCAACGAAATGAAACTTATTGTAAATTGGAATGAATAAAAAGAAAAATGTATATTTAGGAATGGGGGGTATTGTTGTATGCTAATTTTGTATCGAGGGAAGAGGATCGACCCCCCTTATTCCCAAACACTCACTCGTGAAATAAAATTAAGTCAAGAAGCGTTCTCAAGAGAATGATCAATTTGTATTTAAAGTTGGTTATTTTCCTACGAACAGTTTTTAAAACAACCTGTTGGTTTGAAATGCAATTAGGGGAAACTTATTTTATTACACCAAAACATTTTTTGCACTTTTATAATCAAAATTCAATTCCATAATTTGTTTTTCGAAATATAGTACTTGAGTATTTTAATGCATATACAGTGTGTCCCAAAAGGTCGTTTACAAACTTAACATGCTGGTCTGTCATATCATGATGAACAAGATTTACATAGGAACTTTTGTCCTAAAATTCAAACTGCGACCGCTAGAGGGCGATAATTGCACGAAAACGGGAGAGTGAGAAAAACGTTCAGGCGTGGACGTTGAAGGAGAAGGACGAATGAGTATAGCAAAGCAGAAATTGCCGACATGCATTACTTATATGGCGCCATCAACCCGCAAACAAGTCTCCGAGCAGGCAAACATGTCTTGGGTGTAGGTCGTTCCCCGATAATGCGCATACCTCACGAGGACATGCAACACCCTTACCGTTTCCAAAAAGTACAGGCACTGTGTGCTGGCGATTATCCCAAACGCATTGCATTCTCACGCTGGTATTCGCAATAGCGGGTCGCACAGCCAGATTTTCAATCCTGGATTTTGTTTTCTGATGAATCCTGCTTTATACAGGATGGTGTTCTGCACCTGCACAACATGCATTTGGGCGCATTAAAAACCCAAGATGTACACGTGTCCATGCACATTAAAAAAGTTTCGCCGTAAACGTTTGGGCTGGTATTATCGGTGACATGTTGATTGGGCCCTTACCTTCTACCTGAAGGCCTCGACTGTAATACCTATCGCATTTTCTGAGAAGAGTTTTGCCGGATCTGATGGGTGACATTCCAGCCGCTACACTCCGAAACACTAGATTTCAGCATGATGGAGCGCTTGCCCACTTTAGCTGCGCTGTTCGAGAATACCTAGATAGGACTTATCCTAATTGCTGGATCGGTAGAGGCGGACCAGTCCAATGGCCGCTGCGATCCCCTGACCTGACTCCCCTGAATTTTTACCTATGGGGCCACATGAAGTTCATGGTTTACGAGACATCCAAAACATCGAACATGGATCTTATCGCCAGTATCGCGGAAGCGGCAGCACGTGTCCGTGACACACCTGGCCAGTTTTAACGGGTTCGTGAATCCAAGCGCCAACGTTGTGAAACGTGCATTGCGGCGAATGGAAGGAATCTTGAACATTTCCATTATGTAATGATGTTTTGTAACAAAAGTCATATTAACACCGCTGTCGATATCATTTTTTTCCTCTTCATCCAAACCTGTACTCTAGCGGTCTCAGTTTAAATTTTAGGTCACAAGTTTCTATGTAAATCTTGTTCATCTTGATATGACAGACCAGCATGTTAAGTTTGTAAACCACCTTTTGCAACACCCTGAATGTGTCGCCTTTAATACTACAGCAAACTAATAATATATCATCGATAGTTTAAAATTTTGTGCACAAAAAACCTTCTATAGCATCAGGAGTAAATTTAAGGTAATGTATTGCACTACATTTGAAGGCCCCCCGCATGCCCAAGGATCCCACCAGGATCCCCCTATCACTATCTGTGGTGAAATCGGTGGAATGGATCCCTGAAAACAGTTTCTTTAAATATATATCCAGACCAGGAGCCGACTAACCCTAGATCCAGCATCTCTAAAGGTAATGATTTGGAAAGGGAGCTAAGCAGACCACGTTGTAGTAGCTTTGTGACCACGGCAGATTTAACTTGCACCAGTCACCATTATCGAACACTGAGGCTATTTGACCGGCTGGCATCGAACCCGTGACCTTCCAGTTTTAAGTCCACGCCTTACTGACACCGCGGTCCAGTTAGATAATCCTCTATACTTGTGCGTATTACCGTTGTGCATGAAACAATAAAAAAAAGAGGTGAAAGAATTTTAAAAAAAACGATTAAACAATTTTAAAAAAAACAAAGAAACATCATAAAAGAAAAGAAAGACGAAGATCAAAAGTGAAAGTTTTAGGGCATTAATGAATATCTTACATCCTACATAACAAAATTGCCCCTGCAGGATACTCATGGCCAGTTGTATTTTATTCGCACAAAACTGAAAAGGGTATACATACTTCTTTTTGAATTTTGCTGTCCATCCATCAATTATGTATTCCTCAAACAAACTTTCAAATCCATCTCTACATTCTTCAGCATTTAGGAAAAGTAGCTTTTTTTTTTCTACGTTTCATCTCCTTTATTTGCCGCTGCAGAAATGGGATCCGAAATTTGACTCACGTTTCCTAAACGGTATATTTTTCAACGATATGGTCAAGA
Source organism: Uloborus diversus (assembly GCF_026930045.1). Taxonomy (NCBI): domain Eukaryota; kingdom Metazoa; phylum Arthropoda; class Arachnida; order Araneae; family Uloboridae; genus Uloborus; species Uloborus diversus. The sequence continues at coordinate 25,469,418 of NC_072734.1, read as the reverse complement.
ATTTTAAACAAAAGGGGAAATAAAGAAGGGAATATTAGACAAAAAAAACTTTTTGTTCCTTAGAAGACCGCAAAACAAAATTGAGCGTTCTGGTTTGGTTATGATTTTGGTATTTAAAAAAAAACTGGTTCCAATTTTAAAAGAGATTTTTTTTGTCTGTCCCTTTTCTGTCAACTAGATTGCTTCCTAGAGTTGAAAGTGGAAATTCGTTTGTTAGAAACGACTTTAATTGACTAAATAGCTTATTTAAATTGTATCATTGGAAACACTTTGATCTTATTAAATTGTAGAATTATGGTCATTTGTCTAAGTAACCTTATGCTGAACTGAGTGGCAACGCAAAAACGTTTGTGTAAAACAACGAAAACAAAGTTTGCAATGGTTGGAGGTGTTGAAACAATGCGTTTAAAAAATCTAAATAATAATTTGTTTTGTTTTGGAAGACAGAGGAGTGTTTGTTAACACCTGCTTAAAACTACTCGAGAAAATTAGTTCCCAAAAGCAGTGCCGTCGCTACGGAGGGAAGGGGTGGAAAGGGGCTTGTGTCACCCGTCTGGGAGTGACACCCGAAATGGAATTGCTAGTTTTTGAAAAATGCATTTTTAAGACCACAAATATGAAAATTTTCCGCGGAAAAACCACCAGACCATCCAGTGTTACTTCTTAAAATTTCGTTGTAACGCAAATGTAGTTGCTTCTGAAAATTAAGATAAATTTTATGTTCTACATAAAAGTTTTTATTTTTTCTTTTGCGTTTCTAAGGGGTGAAGGGGTTGACACCCAAAATGACAGCCCCGGGTGTCACCCATGCTAGGTAGGCCTCTGTTAAGAGATTTTTAAGCTTATATATCGTCTGTGCATGCATGTCAAAGCTTAAGGTTCCCAAACTGGAGACGATTTGGCTCCTCAGGAGAGGGAAATCATGGGGGATGAAAGGGGGCGACGAATACTTAAAACATAAAATAATAATTTTAAGAAAAAGATGAAAAATACCGAAATTAAAAAACCAATCACTTATAGTTCAAACAAGTATTCACAAGTTAAAAAAAAAATAATAAAGTTCAGGAACTTCCTCTTTACATCTCGGTTAAACTTGTGGAAGTACTTCATTATTCATCGCAATGTTTTTAAGAAGTTTCAACTTTTATTTTTTATTTTAAGCGTCAGTGTTTTTAATTCCCACAGATTCCATTTTAAAAGCAAAAATAGTTTCTTAAAAAATGAACTTCTGTTTTTGAAAATTACGTCCATGATATTCGTTAAATATTCCCCTTTAAATACTTATTAGTTGTTTTGGGAAAGAAAGGAAAAAAAAGTTTTATTTATTTATTTTTTAAGTTGAAGAGTGATTGGATGAAATTGCTTTATCATATACATTTCACTTCAAAAATTAAATTAAGCATTGATGTTTTCAATAATATCAATGTTCACTAGCGCCAAGTTATGGTTCTTTCAAGTAAAAGAGTAACGATATGTGTCAATGTCTCGAAGAGTTGATGGGCTCAAAAAAGGTGAAAAACAAATGGTTATAACCAAGGTGAGAACCACTAGGCTAAGCATATGGACAATAGGAGACGGAGATAATGGACGGAGATGGTCAAAATGAACATTCCATTTTGATCATCTCCGTCCATTTTGACGGTAAAAGTAGTAATAGCGAATCTTGAGAAGCAACCACGTTGTCATGACCCCGCTCATTATCTTGCCAATGTATCCTATCCCGTAACAGGGGAGGTGAAAAAATGGGACATAACAGGGGAGGTGCGGTCACACAGACCGCGCTACTTTTAAATTTTTTAAAAATCGTGTAATTGAACTAATTTTGTGTAATTTGGCATAAATGTTCACTGAACCATTTTCTGCTAAGGGAAAAAATCATTTTTGCATTTAAAAATAAATTTACGCTCTTTGAGGAAATTTTTCCGGAGCATTAAGATTTTTCAAAAAAAAAATGGTAAGTTGAAATAAATTATTTAAAACTCGTAATAAAAACGAATATAGTATTTATTAAAGAATGTACCTTGGCTATTTAATATGTAAAGAATATTTCAGTACCAGAAATTTCGATATTGCACATTACAAAAAAATTTCGACAGTACCTGAATTTGGACAGTTTTGTATCATGTTTCCTACAGTGATTCAGTCCTCATCTTCCCTTAAACAATTATTACAAAGCTTTTGTGTGCATTCTAAGCAAACAGGGTATTTACATGATAAACATAAGTATGATGTTTTCCTTTTCTTGAATATATCTCCGCGGACCTAACTTGAGAGACATGAGTAGTAGGGCCGAAAATAGTTACACAGCCGGGGAGGTGCGGTCTCTCAGACCGCTACTGAAGAATGTAGCGGAATTTCTACCAGATACACGTGCCAAAAAAAAAAAAAAAAGAAGAAGAAGAAGCTAGGAGGGTGTTCAAGGTCACAAAACGATAAGCTATAGGGAGAAACCATTCGATCTGACCAAATATGAGTTAAGGGGTGGTGGGGTAAACATTCGAGCGGTCTGTGAGACTGCACCTCCCCTATTAAGGGCTATAACTGCGCGGTTTCAATTTCAACTACTTTTTACCATAGAAGTGTCACCTCTTTTAAATTTCCTTACTCTACTCTATGCAGTTGGCAACTGATGGACCGTGATCACGGTTCGAACAGCGATTGGTCAAAAAATGTTCCACGGAAACTATTTTGAAAGTATGACCGCAAATATATTTCCTCTGTTAGATTTTGAGTACAAATATGCCTTTCTATAGCATTTAATAAATAATTTTAATTTGGGAGTGAAAATTGAAATTAAAAAAAAAATAAGTTGGGAAATGCGGTGCAAAGTGAAATAGCTGGAAAAAATGAAATATTAAAATGTTTACTCTGCTTTTAACGCGCCCTATCTTGTAACATTTTAACCATGTAGCAACACATGTATTCTATTCCAGTCAAGAAAAAATTACCTCTGAATATAGTAATGGGTCGTGGTGGCCTAATCGGTAAGGCACTGGACTTAGGGCCGGAGGGTCTCGGGTTCGATCCTCGCTGGTCAAAGATCCACCGTCGTCATTAATGGTGACTGGGCGACGTTAAATATGCTCGTGGTCACAATGGGATCCAAGTGAAACGATACCTCTAGTGGTGCCAGACCAGAAAGCTAATCGGCTCCTGGCCTGGTTCTAAATTCTCGAACTGTCCGTAGATGGCACCACCATCTATTGTGTTGTCGTCTGAAGGCAAGGCGCCTGGCACGCAGTCCTTTGAGGGGCAGAGGTCCCTTTGATAAGTTGATAGTTGAACATAGCAATACAAGCAGATTTCAAAAATTGATACTTACAATATTTTGTTGTAAGTTAAAAATTATTTTTGTTATCATCAAATGATAAAATTCTTGTTATAAACATCAAAAATATTAATTGAGACCTCCTAATATTCATCGCAATATTTATTTGTTTAATATTAAGCTTATTTGTATTCTAAATGTTTTGTACAGCTAGTAAAGTGCATGTGGGGAAAAGAAAATGGGGCAAAGTGAAATAACTCATTTCATTTACTTATTCAGTCTTTTATCGAATCACTTATGTATTCATTTAATAATTCTCAACTTTACATTTCTTTTATTTAATATTTCCCATATTTATTGATTCATTCACATATTTTCTTATTCATTCACTCTTTTATTCACTGGTTTATTTTTACTCATTTATTGTCTTATTTATTTATTCATTTATTGTTTCATTTCGTTTTTATTTCTTTATTATTTATTCTATTTATTCATTTATTCGATCAAAAATATCCTTAATAATCGTATAAAAAATATTTCTTTAGGGAAATATTTTATTTTTCACTTTGTCCCATGATAAAAAGAAGCGGAAAATGTCCACCTTTTTCCGAGGTACGAATTTACTGTTATCTTAATATTTTCACTTTGCCCCACATTCCCCTACCTGATTTTTTTTTCCTGTACCCCGAAGAATATTTTTCACAGATATTCGGACACCACTTAAAATTACTTGCTGACCCTTGCTGTATGCTATATAGAGTATGTAAGAGACACTTCTTTTCTAAATTAAAATTATATTTTTATAATGATTTCGTTATGCTTGTTTTGTGTTGGTAGTGTGGAATCATAGACTAGTCGATATTTGTGTGCCTCAGTTGACAAATCGATTAACTCCACTTTTTTTTAAAAAAAAAACCTCATTTCTGCTTTAATAGTGCTTTATCAATGCTTAGAATTTATATTAAACTTTAGGTTCAGTACATTTTTGATCCTGAGATGGCAGAAAATGTAACACGAGGGCCATTCACTCCTATGGATAACACTATCTTCATCACTTTTCTCAACTTTTTGTTTTATGGAGTTAATCGATTTGGTAAGTGAAGCATCCATTTAACAGTTCGACGTGTGGAACTAGCTTTTCAATCAATCTAAAAAATAAAAGCAATAACAATAATAGTTGATTTAATTTTTGATAAAGTTTGAAATTAAATTCAGGAGCTAAACTTGAGCGAGCATAGAACTGTAGAAAATTTAAATCAAGAATAAAAATAATTTTTAGCTTTTTTCACTATGCACTTGTTATTCGCAACTCCAATAAACTATAGGGGACGCTGCATCCACTGTCTAATGTCAGAAGAAAAGGTAAAACTAACATATGCCGTAACGTATAAATTGCTTTTAAGATTAGCGAATGACAATAGTTTTTATGCGTATATACGATTTTTTTTTTTTTTTTTTGTGTTTTATTCTTTTAAAATGATTTTTTTAGTCTTGTACATATCCGATGTACAAAGAGATGAAAAATCGTGAAGTAATTCCTAAAAGTTAGAAAGTAATGCAAATCACATACTAAGTTATTCTCAAGCAGCCATTTCCACGATGATAAATTAGGTGTTCATCAATTCTTGAGGGACTTTGAACAACATTTCTATTAAATATTTTTTCCCGTGCATTGGTACATTTCTGTCCAGTTTCGCGACATTTTCGGTACTTGATGACATTTTTGTCACATTATGCGCTGATGTGGCCCTAAGACTGCCAAGTAATTTATTTAATACTAGATAATTAATTTCTATGACTATACAATTGATTGTCAAAAGTGGAAGATGATATTTCTTTGTGTTGTTAGGTTGAAACAAGTTGTTTTACATTTGTAGTTGAGTAATTTCTTAAATTGTCGAATCGATGTTTTAATTCTCGCTGTTTCATATGTTTCTAATTTATCATTTAAATGATTTTATTTCGTCATGTCATGCTATGTAAATGATCTATAAATTCCTGGCGGATATATGGAAGTAGTTTTCGTTTAAATTGATCTGCCATTAGTATTTTTAACTTATCGAGTTTTGTAAGTTCATAGCTTTAATCCATTCAGCATAGAAATGATAAAACTGACAAGCGAAATCTCATTAAGACACATCAGGTTATTTAATAACACAATAATGAAACAATAATCATTAACAATTATTTTGGCAAAACTCTTCAGCGCCAATTTAAGCTTTTGAAGAGCAACGATACAGTTGACGCTATGTTTTGGCGATTGTAATTCTCAAATTTTATTTTTGTCTAGTTTTAATTCTAAACGTTCTTTCTCTACAGATTTTTCATTTAGTTCTGAGATGATATTTTCAAGAATATTTTTTTTTATACTGTCCATTCCAGTTAGACGCATCGTGAGGCAGGTTAATTCAATTACTTTTTATTTAGATGGAGGTGAATGCTCTAATTCTTCAGCTAATGTTAGTAAATCTATCTTTCGGATATTTAATATTAATTCTTTTTTTTCTTGAAAAATATAAATAAAAACACTTGCTCACAGCATCTCGGTAGATATTTATGATACTGAGGATGGTTGGAATGAAGAATTACACGAATAAGAAACGAGCTGATGTGTGCATCACATGACTTCCATTTACTCCAATTTAATGTCATTTACCCATTATTGGCAATTTTCATGTGACTCAATTGTTTACTCTCTAAATGTCATCAACAGTGGCCAAATTAAAACCAAATGTTTAAAAAAAATCGCCAAATTTTTGCCAAGTTGGCGACAAATCTTGGCGACAAAAAAAGGCGAAAAATCACCAATTGTCCGACAAATTAAAACACAACTTGAGTTTACATCGATATTAACAATGATTTCCCCCCAAAAAGCGGCATAAGATCCCCTAAAGAACATCCTAATGCAACCAAAAAGGAAGGTGCACAACTGGACCCCACTAGGAGTCTACGTAAAAAATTTCAACTTTCTAAAACATACCGTTTTTGAGTTATGCGAGATAAATACACACATACACACATAAGCACATACATACGTACATACGGACGTCTCGAGAAAATTCGTTGTAATTAACTTGGGGGACGTCAAAATGAATATTTCTGGTGTCTGTACGTTCCTAGGCATATATCCACGTGTTGTCGGGTCGAAAAAAAAACTTAACACTCATTCGGGGGTGAGAAAAATGGAAATTAAGGCCGATTTTTGAGTGAAATTTTTTTCGCGAATACAATACTTCCTTTGTTGTAAAAGGAAGTAAAAGCACTCATCACAAACTGTTTATGCAAACAATATGCCTATGTTTTGCCCCAAAGGAGACATGTGAAACGTTTTACCTTTTTCGGTAGTTTTGTAAATCACAGCGAGGTAGTGTATTCAAACTCTGTAGTTGCGATTTACAACTTTATTGCACTTAATTATAGAAGTTTTGCAAAAGCGATGATTTAAGTTTTCATATTTCAGCCGTAACCACTTTAGTTACTACAAAATTATACAAAATTTGAAGCGTGCAGCTGCTGAAGTAGATGTCTCCAATCCCTTATTTTATCCCCCCCCCCCTTCATTTTTTTTTCATTTTGTTTTTGTTTTTACAAATGCATTTTTTTTCCACCTTTTTTCATTGTAATACTCGGATAGGCAAACAACTTGAGACAGTCAGATAGTTAAAAAAATGGTTCCCTAAATGGTTTAAACTAAACAGGAAAAGTTATTGCAACTGTTTTTTTTTTTTTTTTAAACAGATACGTAAATTTTCTGTAAAAGCATTTTTTTTGCTATACTTAATTTTCCAGTCATACGCTTCATTTACCAGACGTACAATAAGGTCATCGAGATCATATGTATATATTATATATATGCTATATACAGATGCGGACTAGCTGAGTTTGGCCCAGTCGGCAAAAGAATATTTTGGCCCACCTCTGTAAATGAAACGAGCTGATGTGTGCATCACATGACTTCCTTTTACTCCAATTTAATGTCATTTTTTCATTATTGGCAGTTTTAATATGATTCAATAGTTTACTCTCTCAATATCACCAACAGTGGCCAAATGAGGAACCTGCATGCATTTTTTTTTTTTTTAATGAAAATTCAGGCCATTTTATGACGATAGACACACTTTCAGTTCAATCGGGTTGCTAGTTATTTTTTAATTAATTTTTAAAATATCCCGCTTAGCCCCGCCTCCTTAGTTTCCCCATCTCCGCTGATGACGTCAAGATTCATTCCCGCTCCCCGCTCCCATCTCCTTCTGGTACTGGACGCACGTGCGTGTATAGAACATCGCTAGGATTCTCAAGATGGCTCCAAGCATAAAATGTTGAACTGCAAGTATACAATATTGTATCTCTTAGCAAATGTTCAACATCCTACCACAGCAAATAAACTATTTTTAGTACACCAAAAAGAGAAGACGAAAAGAGAATATTTCAGGAAAAAACAATACAATATGAGGAAGAAACGTGTTAAACAATTAACAAATTTTCAAAAATTTAAAATTTAAAATCGTATTTTTATTTTACTACAAAACATGTTGCAAAATACAAAATTTAAAAGTAGTTACAATGAAGATTAATATAGTTTTCATGTAATTATTTGCATTACTTTGCTCTGCTCTAACTTCTGCGTCTAAAACCCGGGCCGTACGAAGACGTGACGTCCCCCCCCCCCCTATACGAACAGAGAAATTAAGCTGGTTGTAACTTCAATGCACAACAGATAACGTATTTGTAATTTAATTATTAATGAATAAAACAATCTCAACTATATAGATAGTAAATAGTAAAAAACTAGTAATTGGTACTTTTATTTGCATTTAAGTGTTAGCTTTTCAAAAAAAAATTTTCGAAAAGTGGAATAATAATAAAAAACTAAATTATTTTTCCTGTAAAATGCCACTACACAAGATACAAAACAAGCAATCAACAATTTATTCAGTACGCATTTAAATCAATCTGAAAACATGTATAAGCATTTAAAAGCACAAAAATACTGAATATTAATTAACCTAACACATTACGTGTTATTTTTCGGATCAAAAATATCAAACGAAAGAAATGAAAAAAAAGAATATATATATATATATATATATATATATATATATATGTAAAGAACTAGGCAAAAAAAAAAAGAAAAGCTCGTCAATTTGACAAACAAAGATAGAAAACTATAAAATTAACCGCTTACTGTTATAAAGTATTAAATTAAGATGGTTTATCCCCCCCCCCCATATTCCATGCGAGGAAAGGTATCTTCCTAGCTTTGGTACCAGCAATTTGTTTGATATCTCCTTTTAGCGTCATTCATGGCTAAAATGACAAGTAGTGTTCATTTGCTCTGCCTCATTGATGAACACAAATATGTTTTTATGAGTGTAAGCATCATTCGCAAGCTGTGACAGTCACTGGCACTGGTTTAGTTTGTAAAATTCTGAGATTATCTACAAATATAGAAAAAAATCTTCCATTTTTGCTTTCTTTATTAATTTGAAAATTTTACTTTTAAGTGATTTACTTTTGAATTAATTAATGGTATACAGCTCAAAATGAGTTTTTCTTGTGTCGGGCTTTTTATGAGGGGAGAGGGGGGGTTTGGTCTAAATAAACCCATCGCCCATTATGGAGGTGCTCAATAAACGCTCTGTATTTATTTTATTGTGTAAACAGTTGTACTTTGAAGTAATTTACTTGTGAGTAAAATATTGATGTCCACTTCAAAGTCTCTTGTCGGAACTTTGGAAGGTTGAGCGCAGGGCGGATACAGAAAAATCTTTTCGAGGGGGCCCGAGAAATTGAACTCCCATTCCATGCACTCTTTTATAACAAAGTTTTCGTGATTTAACTTTTGAATGTTTTTTTTTTAAATTATTTATTATTTTTTAAGATCCTTTTAGACCAATGAATCTACTTTAAATACATAAATGTTATACACCAATATACTTTGAATGTGAACGTAAAATATCTTTAATGTTTCAAGCCAATTAAATACTAAACCCAACATACTACCTAGATGCTGATGCTATACAATAAGAGGTTTTAATTGTTAAGAACATTGTCATATAATTATAACACGTGGATAAAGTTCTTTAAAAAAAACCATACCTCATTTGAGTTTTTATAAATTAATTTATCTTACCTAAAATTTTTTATAAGATTAAGAAAATCATAGCCTCATAACATTTAAGTTTTATTGAAGAATTCAGAAGCTATTCCTGTGTGAATGTGAAAGCAGTTGCTAATTTGTTTTTAAAGCCATGATACTATTGAGGTAACATATTGATAGCATATGCCGTTTCCATTAATATCATGGTTTTACTAAGAAACCACCAAATGATTTCTTTCATTTTGCATTTTTTATAAGCTGAGAAAGAAATTAATTTTTTTTTACTAAAGAAATTGCAACACTGAAGTCAACAAAAAAATAATAAATAAAATAGTTAAATTAATTCCTCCTTTTCGGGGCACCCTCCCCCCCCCCCTAAAATACACTACTGTTTGAGGATGATCTATTCAGCGAGAATATACTCCTCTTCCTCCTCCTCTGATTAAAATAAGAACACCTTCGCTTTCAATAAAGAACGGCAAACCACACTTCACTCTATCCCCTTCGTTTCGGCTCTTTCCGAACCGATTCTATTGTGCAGGGACTGAATCTTGACGTCGATGCACGCTCCTCCTCTTTTAGTGTCACGTGAGCTTCGTTTCGTTTTAAGCTAATTTTAAGTTGTAATTTTGAAGAATCCAGGTCAGACATCTTTAGGCTTCTACACTGACAACATAGGAAGGACCTGAGAAAAAGGATGAATCAGGTAAATTTCCCCGGAAATTTTTCGAAATCGGTTGATCCATATAGGCTTAAGGAGAAAAGAATCGATAGAAGGGGTTCTAGTACCCTTTCAAGCGATATTTGGAAAATAGATGTCAAAAACTGCAATTTTACAATTTTCATTATTTTTAGAGGAGCGGGAACAAAAATGGTTCCCCCACGTTTTTTTCTTCTGTTTTCTTTTTCAAAATTGAAGTCCATTTTACTTTACAATACAATGTCGGGGCCGGAGGTCTCTTCCCAGAAATTTTCCGAAATATAAAGTTTTAAAAATACAATTTTAGGCCACCCTTGGTAAAATTAATGGAACAGGGAAGCATCGGGGCTCTCAACGAAAACGTTTCTACGTTGAACTATTAAAAAATGCAAAACTATCTTTGGTCACGTTATAGAGAAAAGGAGGTTCAGTGATCTCACTTGGAAGCATTTCAAAGCTGAAGTCTACTCGATCCAATTTTTAACTACATTTAGGTACTATAGGGAATCCGGCGGCTCTCTTTCGGAATTTTTCAATATTGAAATTTTAAAAACGTAATATTATAATAAGTTGGGAAACTTTAAAAGGAAAGGAGATAGGTTTCCATAGCGTTTGCTCCAAGATTTTTTAGGAGGGCGCCGTGCATTTCCGCTTTTAGGCTAACCTTTGACCCTTTACTTAATCAACCCTCCTTGTCCCTCAAAAGTTCGATCAAAACAGCACAAAATCAAAAAATTTTTCGAAAGGTTAACATTCACACAAGCCTGTCAATGAAACGTCAATCCCTCGTATCAATCACTTATCCACAAGAATCTGATCAGAATATATAACTGAATGTTTTTAGCATTTTTTTAAGAAATTAAACATCAAAAAATCTTCTCAATATTTTAAAATTAAATGCCATCGAAAACACTTGGGCTTTATCTGCACCTAATATACCAAAATATTTTTAAAAAAGCACCTTTTTTGTATGACAAAACTTCTACCAAAAAGTGCACTTTTATCTGGAAGTGCACTGCTCCTTTTTTGGTTTGTGGGAAAACACTAGTTCCCTCTCGGCATTTTTTTCTGAAACTGAAATGAATTTTTGGCTATAGATAAAAGGTGCAGATAAAAGGGTTACGGAGCACTCTCAAAGAAATTTATTTCTATTAAGTATAATTCAAAGCTATATTAAGTGACTTTAATGGAATGGTGAAAGTTCGAAGACTTTGTCTGGAAATTTTTCGATATTTAAGTCTCAAAAATATTTAAATCGGAAAAACACAATTGAGGGCCTTGATGCAAGAACCAGGTTAGTTCAGACTCACTCATTTTTAGTATGACCAACAAATAATAACAATTGTAGAATAGAAACTCTATTATTTTTCCCACATTATTTAATACAAAGCAGAGGTTTCATCTTAAATTTCTATCCCGTTGCTGCACCAATCAGAAAATCTATAATGTCCACATGCAAAAATTAATTTAAAATAATAATAATAAATGAAAAATTTGGACTTACCTGACTCTTGCCTCAAGGCCCTTAATTGTAGACTATTGTTGGGGACTTAAGGAAAAATCCTTGACGTTACCAAAAGTCGAGCCAGAAGACACTTTCGAATTTAAAGTTCAAAAAACGCGACTTAAGGCTTCGTTTGGAAATAATAGGGAGACATAAGGGGTGCGAAGTTCGAGCTTCTCAAAACTTTAATCATAAAATATTTCTCGAATTTATGTCAGTTTCAAATCTTTTAGCTTATTAAAGGGTTAAGTGTGCTTTTTTGCGATTTGAAACCTTATTTAGGCTATTTTTGAGGACTTATAGAAGTGTCAGGATGTCCTTAGAGCTTTTTTGTCATTGAAGATTTAAAAATGCAGTTTTTCTGTGTATAGTGAAACGTTACGAGTGTGTGTACGTTGAAGTACTCACAGTCTCAAGTTAAATACGTGTACTCTCCCTAGGAAATTTTTCGAAATTGAAGGCCTAAAAACGCACTTCTACGCTATGTTTGATGACGTAAGGGGTTCTGGGACTTTCCTAGGAAATTTTTTGACATCGAAGCTTCAAAAAAGTATAGGGGAAATGATGAGAGATTCAGGAGCTCTCCCTTCTGAGCCAAATTTGCTAAATTTTTTCGTGTTTCAGATTCAGTTTATCGTAATCCAAACTTGCTTTACCGTATGCGATTCTGAGATGAAAGCATTCGTAGCCGTAATTTACAATAGAACAATGAAATCTCTTGCCAACTTACAGTATTTAGTTGAATCTGTCAGAACCAGCTGAGAACATAGTGAATGTTACCGATGTCTTTTTCCAACTGGGCCAGCAATTCAGGATATTGTCTTCTCATATTTGTTGCCCAATTCTAAATGGGAAATCAACAATTTTCGAGGCTGTAGAGAGCAAATTTTCGATTCCTCTCAAAAGTTTTTCCCCTTATCCCAAGTACTTATACTGTTGTCTTCTTGGCTATTAACCTTTTTAATAGCCTTAAATTTATTTCACCACGGAATGGGTGCATAAAGGTAGCTGGTGTACGACTGAAATGTCATGTATAGTAATGGCGCTCATCCTACGGCCTGCGGCCCACATGAGGCCCGTGAAGATGATCTATGTGGCCCGTTGTTGTGTTCAATGTTATGAAACGCAAAATCTATTCTGAAACATTTCAAACCTACTGATCATCTTCAATGGGCTACCTGAAACATGAATGACAGTTGCAAAATTAGAAGCCAAGTAGTCATATATTGGTCTCTAAAAAACAAATTCAAAGTTCGTAGCAATAAAATAGGCATGCAATAATACTAGAAGCAAATTTTGGTTTATAATTATCTTTAAATTTCCTTGTTTTTCCATTCTACGTATTTAGAAAAATAATTAAATTTTATATTTGTTCTGGCCCGCGATATCCCTCTGAATATGAGGTGTGGCCCAAGGTAAAACTAAAAAAGTTTGATCACCACTGATGTATATCATCAATCTCAGTTGTATAGAACTTGTTCCGTTTTACTTTATGCACAATATCGACTTGAATTTGAAATGCAAGAACTTAAGTATTTTTTCTTAGGAAAATTTGTTTTATAAAAAAGGATCAACTATTTAAGTTGGCCCCCATAAGCAGTTGGCCCAGTCGGGGATCCCCGATTAGCCGACCTGGCCAGTCCGCCCCTTGCTATGTACATATATTGAGGTCATCCCTTAAAACCAGTTAAAGTTTTAGTATTTTTGCATTTTTTTTCCAACTGATTTAGAACTTATTAAAAGAAATTTTGGAATAATATTCAACTAATCATATTTTAGAACATTTATTTCCAAAAATAATGTTCTTTTTCCCCATAAGATATAGAATTTAACTATCTCTGATTGCTAAATAATACTCAATACGTTTCTCAAAGCAGTGATGTAAATCAAAACAAGGCATTTCAAAATTTCCATTAAAATCATAATGTTTAATGGGAACATACCCCAAAGTGATATTGAGATTTAAAGAAACACACATTGCTGCAATTATATCACACTCTTCTACCAAAACTAGCATTTAACATCCCGAAATCTTGATTTTTCGCAAGAAGTTCAATTTAATCTAGATTTTTTTTAATCTAGTCATTTTTTTTCTGCCTTACGTCAGTTTTCTTCTTTTTCATCTTCTTCCTTTATTTTTTTCGCTCTCGAGAAAAAGATATTTTTCTCCATAAGAAGAATCGATTAGGCATTCTATGCATTTCCCATTCTTCTGAAACATCTTCTGCCTAAACTGTTTCAACTTTCAATAAGTATTATATATTTCAAAATTCGATCACGATATATCTGAATCATCTTCCATTTACTTACACAGCATTTACGTTCTTAAAATAAAAACTGAACTTTCACTTTTTCTGGTAAAAGTTTTTTGTTTTGGTCTTGATCTTGTAAGTTAAAAGATTAATAAAAGTGAAATATTTTCCTGCAAATTGATTTTTGTCGAGCAATATATGATGAAGTCATTTATTATTTTGCAAGTTTTTCTCTTTGAAATTGTTTACCAAGAAACTTATTGGTGATAAATCTGAATGCATAGTTTAAGCAATAATTTAACTTAAGTGCCCCATTACAGGCACGTAGCTAGAATTTTGTTAAGGGGGGGTCCAAGGTTTCATGAACTTCAAAAGAGAAGGCATGCTAAAGCAAAATTAGTAGCTAATATTTACGTTAAAAAATAAATCCAATTAAAACTAATTATTAAAATATTATAATTAACTAAAATTAATTAAATAATTGAAATTGATAGAGCATTTATTAAAAAATTATTTAACAAAAATTTTACATTAAGTGGCAAAAAAATTACTCAGTTTATAAAATTAACATTAAACTAAAAGTTTTCCCATACTAAGTTTTCATACATGGATAGAAAAATTCCATCACATAAGCTTCCTCTGTTCTGATGCTTTGAAAATGAGTGATATAATTCCTATTAATAAAAAGTTCACAATAAAAGAAAATCGGAAAACGAAAACTGTTCTATGGATTACTTGGAAAACGCAGGTAATAGTTTAATAAAATATTAAAGCTTTGTAATATATTTCAACAAAATATGTACAAGTCATTTTATTTGAAAAAATAAAGAAATCTATATCTATCGAGTCGAATGTATAACTATGAATGCAATATAACGTAATTCCGCCACCCTGTCCGATTTGAACAAGATTTCTGGCAAAATTCAACCACCCTCTCGACGAAAATATTAGCAAGGTTTCATTTAAAAAGCTTGAACTAGTTCTTTATTTCAAATAATCAGTAATCCAAGTTTCAGCACAAAGGTATTTATTTGTTATTTAGTTCTTTATTTATCTACTTTATAACATTCTTTTGATTATACGAAATTGAATGAAGTTTCTAATTTTATCCGTTTTCTAATTATCATTTTTAACCATCATTTAAAAACTTGAACAAACTATTAACTCTTTGATGGATGGAGACTTCCTTTGTTGCAATCATAAAAAAAAAAAAAAAAATGCGTGTTGCCGTTTTTTTTAAATCGTTATTATTATTTTTTTGCAAAACGAATTGGTAAAATAAGCTATCTTAGGATCCGTTATGGTATTTTTTTTTTTCTTTCTAATGGGGCTTCGTTAGAGGCCTTAGCCTTTTCTGACCTAGTGCGAACCACCGATATGGCATCTAGTCTTTCAAATGCTACCATTAAGGCGCGGATGTGACTGCACAGGAAATTTCGATGCCGAGTTTCCACCAGATGGAGACACTTGAGCTCTCTTCGGTGCGAAACTGCACTAGGGGTTTAATTTTGTCAAGCCAAACGAATACCTGAGAGATCTTTTACCTGTCGAGTAGTGGAATGTATGGTGAATGAAATTAAGCATCTATGTATTTTTATTTTAACAACATTTTGGAAAAAATGCAAATGATTGCTTTTTATAAATGTTTTTTATAAGGTCATGAATGATTTAAACATTATTGGCGATTTTCCTCTGATGTTTTCAATTTGATGTTTCATTTAACAGATCAAGAGGAAGCATCGCACCCACCTATCTCACCACCAAACACGAGTTCAGTTTATTCTGCCAATACAAAAAAAACTTCTGTACAAATCAGTCTTTTTCAAATTAAAAATATAATTGTAAACAACTACAGGGAAAATGGCAATATACTCTATTACGAATTATCGTGTCAATATTTGATTATAACTTGGTTACTTTACTGTCTTTATTAGCAGTAAGCAAGTGTTCGACTCGAAAATTCCATGATTTGGAGTCAAGCGTCAAATTTTGATCATTAAGGTAATCTTCGTCCCGTTTGCGATTGCGATAATACAGTAGCATTAAATTAGATACATTTTCAACAATATGTAATATGCATAAAGCTAGCCAATTTTTGAAATCAAAACTTATTGGTTTCTTATAGCCTCAGTTTATAAATTTTTTGCTCAACAGTCATCTGATGTTCAAAAGCCTAAAGACAATCTTTTGTAAAAAAATCTTAGAATGATTGTGGTTAAAAATCCAGTAATGATTTAAATCTACCTTCCAAAATTCATCTAACAATAATAACACTTCTGATTCTTTCATTTTCAAATTTGTATAACTTCCATTCTAGGAGCGATTTTGTAATCATCATGTATTCTCGAAAGCATATCATATTTTATAACGTATAGACTTTTTTTTTCTTTCTTTTATGTGATGTTAGTAAAAGATATTCTATTGCAAGAAATAGCAAATAATTTTAACTTGAAGAAATTAAGAGTTAAAAAAAAATCTAATATAGACGTGAAAAACACAAGAAAATGTACCTCGCATTGACCTTTTTTTAATTATATGCGTAGATAGCAGAAACTTTCACCTGGTAATTTTATAGTTAAATGCACATGTCTGTTTTTTGTTACGTTTAATGCTACCTTCGCAATTTACTAATGTTGGATGCATAGACGCTTATTAAATAATTCCTCAGTAAAAAGGCGGTAAATACTAATCAGAAAATTTATTCCAATGAAACAAATACAAATATGCTTTTCTTGAAAAACGGAACAACATCGAAGAAAGATTTTTTTCTTCAGTTAAAAATGACTAGCTGCTCTTCTCTTGGGACCATAGACACATTTCAGTAAGATTTAAAAGTACGAATTTCTAATAATTACTTTTAAATTACATGTGTTAATATGGCCGAACTTGCAATTTCCTAAACTGATTACAGTAAAATATTCAAGTAATTTTCAATTTCATTCTTCGCTTCATAAAATTTTGATACAGCGAAAAGTAATTTCGTTGCATCAACTTCAAATTTATTTATTCACTTATGTTCAAAAAAAAAACGAACTTTTCAGGATTACAGTTTAAAAGTTGTAAGCTTCCGGGGAGATAAGTAATCTATTATTGTTAAAAATAAACTAAAAGTTTAAATAAGATTATTAATCAAAATATAAAATGAATCTGAAATAAATCATACCAAAAATATAAAGTTCAAAAATAAATTAATAATTAATATTTATTTTTTCTCATCCTCAATCACACGAAATGTGTAGAATTTTTTTTTCGTTGCTGTCGGAACTTAGTTTTTAAATGGGAAAACATATTAACACAAATTGCTCGTACTGTTAAGGAAACACTACAACTTACCTAGTTTATGTACACTTAATTTTCTTCTGATTACAATTTTGTTCAAGATATGTTTCCTATAAGTGCGTGGTAGAAAAAAACTGTGTGTTAAAACAGAAAATAATAGGAATTTCAATTACTAATTCACCAGGGATGCACCTCACTCTGGCTGTCCTTCGTGCAGCATGTGTCTAGGAAATCAAGTCCAAACGGGAAAAGAGTCAAAACGAAAAGAAGAAAGAAAGAAAACCACCCCAATGAGACTGGGGAATGTTTGTTTTCAATTACTTTGCCGATGGCAATTTGGTGGGCTGAGGGAGAGGGGCCGAATTTCAAGGTCACAACCCAGTTGGGTTGAATTGGAAATTCGTCGTTTTCGGACGGATTCTTCGCGACACAGGAAGAGACCGGCGGCAACTCGGAACCCGCAGTTATTTCACGAGGTTCTCGTGTTCTGAATTGACTCGGACGCGGGAAAATTGTTGATAAATGGGAATATTTAAGGGGAAAATACAGGGTTTCATAAAATTTCTCTCTTTGGAAAATTTTTGTTGTCGTGAGGTGCAACAACCGAGAAAAAACAGACAGTGGTCTTTCGGGAAGGGGGGGGGGGGGGTCCGGACCCCATGGACCCCCCCCCTTGGCTACGTCCTTGAATACTCAATACGTTTCTCAAAGCAGTGATGTAAATCAAAACAAGGCATTTCAAAATTTCCATTAAAATCATAATGTTTAATGGGAACATACCCCAAAGTGATATTGAGATTTAAAGAAACACACATTGCTGCAATTATATCACACTCTTCTACCAAAACTAGCATTTAACATCCCGAAATCTTGATTTTTCGCAAGAAGTTCAATTTAATCTAGATTTTTTTTTAATCTAGTCATTTTTTTTCTGCCTTACGTCAGTTTTCTTCTTTTTCATCTTCTTCCTTTATTTTTTTCGCTCTCGAGAAAAAGATATTTTTCTCCATAAGAAGAATCGATTAGGCATTCTATGCATTTCCCATTCTTCTGAAACATCTTCTGCCTAAACTGTTTCAACTTTCAATAAGTATTATATATTTCAAAATTCGATCACGATATATCTGAATCATCTTCCATTTACTTACACAGCATTTACGTTCTTAAAATAAAAACTGAACTTTCACTTTTTCTGGTAAAAGTTTTTTGTTTTGGTCTTGATCTTGTAAGTTAAAAGATTAATAAAAGTGAAATATTTTCCTGCAAATTGATTTTTGTCGAGCAATATATGATGAAGTCATTTATTATTTTGCAAGTTTTTCTCTTTGAAATTGTTTACCAAGAAACTTATTGGTGATAAATCTGAATGCATAGTTTAAGCAATAATTTAACTTAAGTGCCCCATTATGAGTTAAATGCATTGAAAGCGAATGGATGTGAGCAATTTCCTCAGTTTCAGTTTTTAATTCGTTCGATTGTTTAATCTTTTGTTGAAAAACTTATTAAAGTTAATACAGCTTTTAAATTCTGAAAAATCAAAATTGAGGTAAATTCTTCTAATCTTCAAGGAAATTAAAAGCTGGTTTTTCTTTTTTTTTTTACTATTATTCACCTATTTTAGAGGAGAAATCAATAAAAAAAACTTACACAGCAAAGTACAGTCTGCCCATACTTGCTATGGAATTGGCAAACGTCCAGTTAGGACGAGTCGGTATGAATGGGTGGGGGAACATTAAAAATTTAATGCCCTTGGTTCGCTAATTTTAAGATAACTCGACTTAACTTACAGGCTTACACACATCCGCAAAACGTGGCATCCCAGAAAACCAACAGATGCCATTCTGTTTGTAAACCGGATAGCTTTTCCATCTCATGGGTGCTAAGACTGTACTAGTGAAATTAAATACTAATGTTGTGTGTTTTTTTTAATAGCCTGAACTCTGAACTTGTTAACCAAAGTTTTAATCATTTTTACTTCAATCCAAAGGCGCAGTTACCATCCTTATAAACAAACTTCTCTTCCATCTAGAAATTAAATTTTCGGCCACGAAATTTAAAATAAAAAAAAAAATCAAGAATTTCTGAGTTCTTTTTGAAAAGCAAAATTTCTTATTTTTTGTGTCATAGCGACCGGAATAAAAGGGAGTTAGACGGTGTAAAGTCGGGCCAGAGTATTCCAGCGATCTTCAACACAATTGCTTGGTTCTGAAATGCAATTATGCTGGACAACACTGCTCAAAGTGAAACCTGAAAAAATGTGTCGAATTGCTGTAGTTTACACCATACTTACCTGACGTTATATCATCTGGTTTTTCTTTTCTCCGATTGCTATGTAACCAAAAGAAGGACAGATATCCAAAGTGCCATCTCCAAGCATTTTAGTCCGAAACGAATCGTTTTTTCGTGGAACACTTGGTGTTTGTACGGTAGTACAGTTTAAGCGTAGCATACTCAAGTGATTAACTTGCAATGAAAATGAAAATTGTTTCAAATAACGCTGATTGTCTTCAAAGCGTAAGTTCAAAAGCTAACATTAGGCTTAAGGTTTGAAAGTTGAGTTCTCATGTTTAGAATTAAGTCTGTTGCGATATTTATTTTTGTTGACAAAAGGTTGAAAACCCAAATTCACACATACTATACTGCATGCTACGATCCAAAAGTAATGCGCCTTCGTTTAAAAAAACAGATTTATTGAGCTGATCGGTACAACTGACTAATAGTTTTAAAAATAGTAGGGCTCGACCGATGGCATTTTTTGGCCCGATGGGCCGATGCCGATTGTTGGTCGATTGTTCAAAGACGGCCGATGGCCGATTGCCGATTGTTTTCCTCCAAATGGCCGATTGCCGATGGCCGATGCTGTTGGCTGATGGCAAAAAAAAGAAAGAATCTAACAGAAATAAATTGATAAGATTGTCAGGGATTTAAAGGATCATTGATTCATTTCACTTTACTTCCTTTCTACGAATAAGGAATTAAAATCCCTCCCCCGTCCCCAAAATCAGATTTCGATCTAAATTTTTATTTTACGATCATCCAATTTGAACTTCACAAGTTTTTTCGGCGCATATGTACATGCATATGTACCTAAAAACATATAGATGACCGAAATATCCATTTTGACCGCCTCCTTAATTAATTATCGCAAATTCTCTTGTGATGTATTCATGGGCGTAAACTTACGTCACTCAAAAAGTTATGAAATAGTAAGTTGAAAACTCATACGTACGTAGTAGTATGATCTAAAAGTTCGAGGACAAGTTGCATAAAAATTTACCGTGAATAGTTCACATTGCCAAAGTACATCTATCTACAAAATAGTCACCTTGAACGACTAGTCACTTCTGCCAACGTTCGTATAGCTTTTAGAAGGATTCCTGGAAGACATTTATTGCAACCTCCTGTAAGGCCTCTTGCGCTGCTGCTTTAACTTCATCACTTGGAAAAAGGCGACTTTCATGTTGAGGATGCACGGTTCGATTGGTCAATACTCTGATACAGGCTTGGAGTAATCGCCGATTACGTAATCGTAATCTGAGTAATCGATTACGTTTTTGTGTAATCATAATCATATTCGTAATCTGTCGATGGGATACTGCCGTAATCGTAATCAAAATCATAATCAGGATTTTCATGCGTAATCGTAACTGTAATCTAAGTAAAATAATCCGTAATTTCGCCTTGTAATCGTGTAATCTTGACTTTCTAAAAGTGAACACACTAAAGCGGCCCTTTTACTAATGTATAGAAAGATAACATAGTTCATAGTAACATAGAAAACGACTTTTTTCTTTAAATCGTTCCCACTCGTCCCTGTTTGCAAACGAGAGTCATAAATCGAGCCCTGCTTTAAGTGACTAGTACCCTGTGGGCGTTTTTGCGTTTCAGGGCTTCTTGGGGAACCTCTTCCCAAATCCTTACAATTGGTCATTCATCAGTTTCCCTTTCATCTGTCAATGCTAGGCAATCAAGCGAAGCACATTGTAGCCTCAAAATCGTATTTTAGCAGGAAAAGTACAACTAAGTTTTGAGCAACAAAAAGCTTTTGGTTTTTTTATACTTTCATGAGAAAATAGTGAATGACTGAAAAAAGATTTGTCAAAAGAAAACCTGTTTCTTAGTGATTCTTTAAACTCTCTTGCCTTTACTTTACAGGTATTGCATTTATTTTTTGCTACATGGCATCTAATCTAAACCCTGGTGAATAAGATTTTTTTTTGTATATGTTTTCAAAATCATTCCTCACATAGTTTCATCTTAAATGTATGTTTATATGTTTACAACTGATATTATCTCTAATTGATCAGTATGTATGAAAGTAAAAAGTTTGCATCGACAGATTTTATAAAATTTGTTTACGTTTTATTGTATTAGGGAATTAACACAAATTTTGAAATTTAATTACCTTTTAAGCCACATTTTTAGAGTGAAAAAAAATTGAACTTCACTGCTGCATTACAACTGCGATATATAAATATTATTATAAAATACTCATTTATGCAAAAAAAAAGCTGTATGACAAAAAAGTGGAAATCATAGCAAAATGCCCAATTCTTATCATGCCCAATCTTTTTTTTTTTTTTTTTTGAGTGTCAAGTTAAAACTAGTGATGTGCCGGATCATTAAAAAAGTAGATCCGCGGATACGGGTACGGACCTCAAAAAAAAAAAAAATCCCCCAAATCAACTACTCAAGTGTAAAACCGACGAAATAACAGAGCCGGGAACACCTTTACAATCAGTAAATAAAGAATTTAGTGTCACTTTTTTTGAAGGATGCCGAGAAAAACCAAAATGAAAAATAACACAAACCCCAAATACATAACAAAAACCAATATTAAATTAAAAAAAAAAACATGTCCCCGAGGGCCGACCTCATATGAAGATGAATTTCGCGGGTCAGAACACACAGTGTTAACAAATATGAACTGACAGCAGATAAAAATTTTAAGTCATTGAGCTTTTTAGTCTTGTTTTCCGACTATGAAATCGCTACCAATCATGCGTATAAAGGTTTAGAATTGCATTTAGAACTTATTTAACAAGATTATAGCTCCTACTGTATATATAACTTGAAAGTTCCAAATAAATTTAAAACGCAGAAAACTTCGTTCTTTCAATTAGCTTCCAATATTTTTAACGTTCGGGTAAGTTTTTACTACCATAATTGTGAAAAACGTTAAGTCGGCTTTTAATTAATATCTCCGGCACTCCGGTAGTTAAAGTTCTAAAAAACTAATCTAAGCACACTTTCTTTCAAGTCAGCTTTTGAATGAAAAAAAGAACTATCAAAATCGGTTTATCTGTTTAGAAGCTATGATGCCACAAATAGACGCACATATACACATTTTTAAAACTTATTATACCTTCCTTTTTGCGACGGGGCCGGGGGGGTACAAATTGGCCTTGGAAATGATACCTTGTAATTTAAATAGGGAATAAAACCTAATTGAAACGGAATTTAATAGTCTTTTGTTCAAATATTTAAGAATTTTTAGAATAGAAAAGATCCGTTTAAGATCCGTAAAAAAAATAACGGATCCGGATCCGGATACAGATCTTTATTTTGCCTCGGATATCCGCGGATACGGATAGGGATATCCGGAACATCACTAGTTGAAACCTTTTAGTACTTGTAAAAATGCATTTTCTTTAGTACGTGATTGATTCAAGAATAAAATCAAAGCATATGCAAATAGCTTACATCATAAAATAGATCATACAATTGATCCTGTAAAAAGTTGTAAGGGTCTAACACTCATAAGTATCCTTTTGCTAAAAATAATACTACCCAAGTATTTTTTCACTTCTGCGTCATCTGCTCCAATTCAATGATTGTTTAGCATTGCTGGAAATTTTTTCACTTCTCAAAGAATGAGAAAAAAAAGCAGACATCTTTGAAGTATTAATTACACTTAAATGCATTTAATTCCATTTTTTTAAAATTTTCAATTGTATAGTTCCGTATCTTTTAGTTATTACACTTTCTGAGTATTGTATAACATTGCAGTTCTTCTGCATAAAGACCCATATAAGGTTATTTTTTTTAAATAACTGCGTATTAAATTAACTGATAATATACTAAATAATTGAAAATACAATGCTGAAATATAACCACGCAATTTTCAGAAATTATAAGCTCTAAAGTGTTGAGCAGTTTAGCAGTAAGTCATTGCCCTTAAGCCAGGGCCAAGGCAGAACTACTGCAATGACAAAATAATAATGAACAGCCGAGTCAAAAACAATATGCACTGTGTATCCATTTGAATAAGAGTGTGCCTATACCTGTACAGTCATTGTACCATTGTGTAATGTACACAATTTGAATTTTCTAGATGTTTTTTTATCTTTCATATAAGGCTCTTTTCCTGCAACAGCTCAACAATACAAAATAAATAATCTTTAAGTTAATACTACACGGTAGTTGCAATTATCTCTTTAATATTAAATCAAAAATCATAATTTTCAACTATCACGTTTGTTGATGCAAATGAGTGATATATATACATTATAATATTAGTCTGTAATCGTAATCAAAATCGTAATCGGCATATTATAATCGTAATCGATTACATTTTCTACGTAATCGGATAGTTGATGTAATCGTAATTACGTTTTGCCAGAGGATTATAATCGTAATCGTAATTGTAATCCCCCTTTTTTGGGCCCGTAATCATAATCGTAATCGATTACCTTCCCTCGTAATTGACTCCAAGCCTGCTCTGATATGACAAACAAATAACATAACGTTTCGTCGGACTTGGCTCCGTGTGACTTTTACCTGTTCCCAGCAAAAAAACATTTGCATGGATGCTGCTTTCTTCCATTAGGAGAAGATAAAGTTGCATCACAGAAGGTAGCGAAAAATGGCTTCCAGGAGTGTTTCCAAAAGTTATATGTACACTGGCAGAAGTACACAGTTCCTCAAGATGACCTTTTAAAGGTGGATGTGCTTCGGTTATGTGAACTATTCAGGGTAAGGTTTTATACAGCTGGTTCCCCGAACTTTTCGATCGTACTACGTAGAATCTGTATAGGGTGTAGTTATGCTTCTCCTTTTTTGACTGCTGTATGATGGAAGAGAAAGAACAACAGCCAAAAAAAAAGTAAGAAAAACAAAGAGACTGTTTAATAACCAATTGGTTTTTTTTTTAATTGAACAAATAACTAAGATTTCAGTAACATTGTAATAATGTATTGATTTAGGTAAACTAAACATAGTTAAAAAACATTAAATTATATTGTTTAATCATACAAAAAAAAATAAGACTCACACTATGAAACCGTTAACAAATTACGCAATTAAAGTGGAAAGATTGCACGTAGATATTTTTTAGTCATCAAATTAAACAAAAAAGGTAACAGATAAATTACAACATTAAATCATAATAGTAATATTTTTTATACTTATGAATAGAAAAGTTTGCATTTTTCATAAAATGTATAACTGACATAAATTTTGCGGAAAAAAGAAATAGCCATGAAAAGAGCGAGGTTCTTAAAACGTAGCTACAATAAACAAACTCAATATTTACACCAAGTTAATAACTGAATACTATACTATACTTGATCTGATGTTTGTACACGTAATATTGAACAATTTGATTGTTTAATCTTTTATGAAGCACTACAAACAAGTTCAAATTAAAGTCTTCAATTTAACAATAATTTTCTGAAATTTAAAAAATTGCATAATAGAAAATCCTTGAAACTTTTCTATAACATATTATTAAACATATGATGAAAACGAAAATAACTTATTCATTGATTTTATAAAAATACATAAAAATAGTTACTTACAACAGAAAAAAAAATCGATCGCTACTAATGATGCAAAAAAAGATGGTGCATTACAAAATATAGGTGAAACAAGTGTAAGAAATAAACAAAATGACTTTTCTTGACCAAAATAAATAATCGCTAAATATTTAAGAAATGCTTGAAACGACGAGGGTGGGTTAGATGGGTCGCTCTCTGATTTTGGAGTAACTCACAACATTAAACTTCGGCCACAACTTCGGCTTAATTTTTTTTAGTACAGAACCGCTACCACCAACGCCTCGGAAGAGTTTCTGAATCTACTCCAGCATTTCCGAAGAAAAAATTTCATAAATACCTTTGTTTTCCGAATTATGTCACCATTCAAAACGTCTTTAATCAATTTCTTATATTAGTGCTCTAAATTCTTCCTAAACAATAGATAAAGCTTGAAAAAAATCTCTAATTTTATGAATAGTGTTAGTTTTAAATTACTCAGAACTACAACTGGAGTTTAATTTCAGAAATTGAGGGAGTGGGAGGAGGGGCACGCAAGTGTTCTCGGAAATACAAAAAATAGTCGTAAAAAATAAAGTTCAAAATAATCATAAACATTGAGCAAAAAAAACGTTTGAAAACTTGCACCCGAGTTTGTTTTGACGTGCAGTGGCAGATTTAAAATATAGCAAATGTTGCAATTGCGCGAGAGGCCCCATAGCCATAGGGGCACCGTAGGAGTTACAAAAATGCTTATGATAAATGTTTTATAACTTCTGTGATAGAGAAATAGGGCCACAAAATGTATTTTGACGGGCCCCCAAACTTGTATCTCCGCCGAAGCGATATAGAAAATACTGCATTACTGTGGTTCATATTACAAACATCGAAAAATGAAAAATTACCGTCGGTTCAATGGGAATCTAACAAAAGGAAACAAAACCGGTTTCGCCATCTCATTTTTGTTTCCATGATCTCCAATTCTGCAATATATCACCAAATGATCGTCAGTCTGAGACGCTATATTAGTTTTGCATTGAAATAAGTAATTAATAACCACAAAAAATCAGTTAATAGGCTTTTTAGAACACCCGATCGAAAATAAAAAGAAGTGCACAACTGTAACGTGCGCATATCCCACATGCGAAAATTTAGCCTTCTACAAACTTACCATTTTTGAGTTATGATTTATAAAAGATATATAAGTACATCCAGCCGCAAGAAACAACGCAATAATTAACCTGTTTAGTACCTGAATGCAGTATTAAAAACTTTTTCAGGGGTGACTAAAATAGAAATTCATACTGAAATTTAAGTAAACAATTTTGTTTGAAAACAATAACTCCCCTGTACTTTGTATTAAAAAGTAAAACAACAAAGGTCTTTTTTTTTTTTCAAAAACATCGGCTAAATTCCATCGGCTTTTCGATGTTTTTAAGGCCGATGGGCCGATGTTTCCTGCAAGTTAGCATCGGCAGCCAATGCCGATGCCGATGGCTAAATTGTTGAACCATCGGCGAGAATTGTTGAACCTCGATCGATGCATCGGTCGAGTCCTAAAAAATAGGCACCTCCTACAACAATATACTTCTGCAGGACAGCTTTTACATGACTCAAAGGCATCACTGAAGTCCTGTTCCGGTATATCTGCGAGGCCTGCCTTGACATGTGCTTGGATGTCCTCGAAGGAGTCAAAACGTTTCCTTTGCAGCGCTGATTTTAATAGTGGAAACAAGAAGAAGTCAGGAAGCCACAAACCTGGATTGTAGGAAGGCTAGGAATGTTGACTCGGACCTTCTTTAATCAGAACTCCCGGTGCAAGTTTCGCACAAACTTTCCGCATGTGCAGTTTCTCCGTAACAATGCGTTGCACTATTATCTCAGATAAGTCCAGAACTTTTGCTACTTGGTTGTGATGTAAACACCAGTTCATGTTCAAAAATTCACACTTGTTGCACATTCACATCAGTACGGGCCAAAGACTGACGTCCCCGTCAGTCACCAATTCTTGGCCTTACGAAAGGCCTCATGATACTTTTCTACTTGCGAATAGGACAGACTCTCAATCCCAAACCCTGTTGAAGCATTGCGAACGTTTGGGAGGGAAACCGGAACCAAAATTTTGATCCCCCTGCGTTGCTCTGACGAACTTTCCATATCGCCGTGTCAAGCACCACCGTATTGGGGGTTACTGTTAAAGCTGATGGTATCGCTCCGAAAGCTGGGAAGCAATTCCCCTGCCTTGCGCTGTAAATACAAAAAACCCCACGACCGTCGCTGTCAAGCCAAGCGAGCCATGGATTACAATTGCGCTGAATAATGATGGTTTCTACATATGGCCGTTATTGTTCCCTCTGGGAAGTTAGTCAAAAAAACATTTTACCTTGACCAAGATTATCAGCAAGCAATTACCACGTTTATTAACAGTAACATGGTTCATACTGTTCTAAAGTACAGCACCTGTCCAAATACGCTTCGCATGAGAAGCGTTATCCTTTTATTTGATTAATTATATATATATATATATATATATATATATATATATATATATATATATATATATATATATATATATATATATATATATATATATATAAAAGCCCTTTTTCTTTAAAAATACCTTTTTTCTTTAATTTTCAACACAGATACATTAATTAAAACATCTTTTTTCAAAAAAATCCAATTGTTTGAATTTTTGTTTTTTCGAATGGGTTCGGTCCCAAATGATTCGGACAATCAGAGTTCTTCTGTATTTATATCAATAGATAAGAATGAAAACTTGCTGCTATTTGTTGTTTCTAAAAAGTGACGTTACTTTTGTGTCCTCCCTATATAAAACATCCTTGATACTGACATACTCTTCAAATTCAAAATCTGTCAAGAGAATTCAAGTTGATGCAGTAAAAAGGCGTAAAACAAGGCGGAAGTTTTTGTTTTGATTCAAAGATTAAAAAGAAAAGAAACTTTCATTAAAGACGTTCAAAGATTAAAAAGAAAAGAAACTTTCATTAGAGACATTCATGTAAAGATATTGAGCAATGTGCTAACATTCAGACAGTACTTAACATTTTCAAAGGATCCATAGATTATTTTTTTTATTTAAGTGCTTACCTATGCCTTAATTTTTTGTTGAAAAATGGATTAAAAAAAGAAAGTACAACTTAATAAAAACAGCATAGCAATGAACTCATAAAAAGATGTTATACTCATCAAACATGCTCAAAAACATGTTTTAAAAGTTATTCTCTCCTAATTTCTATATAAAAATGCAATCAGTCGCAGAATTAGTTCAAATTCTGAAATTGAAAGACTTAGATAATATATGGTGCGAATGATATGCAACACAAAGGCACAAAGGGTATCACTTAAAAGGCTTCCCATTTAAAGGGCGACTTGTCCTTTTGAAGTAATGTCGTAATGACACCAAAAGAGATATAAAAAGCTTAAGTGAATGGTAATAGAATTTCGACGGTTCGATTATCATTCAGAACTTTTTTGAGAAGTATTTTATTATGCAGAAGTCATTTACTTTCTGAATTGTTTTTTTTTTTTCCCAACTTACATCACAAAGCAATGTAAGAAACGAATGTGAAAACACGAAAACTAGATGAACTAACAATAAAATAGAGATGTTATCTTAACTTCTCTTTGATGTTTTTAATGTTTAAACTTTCATTTACATTTTTCGTTGTTTTTACTAGAAAATAAATAGGTTCTACAAAAGTAATAAGGTTTGTGATTTTTCTGTTCTATTTAATATCCTAAAAAACTTTCTTAAGCATACTTTTGCTCTTCTTTATCAGTAAAATTTTAACCATGAATTTTCTCAAAATTAGGTTTTTCTTATTAAAAATAAACATTTTCGGTGAAATATCAGTGGTATGTAGTGATTACAATATTGGAGTACCGGAAGACCGAATACGGTATTTCCAGATATTTTGCAATTTCATAATACCGGTATTTGCTGAGGTAAAAATTGCAGTAATAGCTGAAAATAACAAATAATTTTTAATAAACGAGCTGATGTGTACATCACATTACTTTCTTTCACACCAACTTAATGTTATTTCCCCATTATTGGCAATTTTGATGTGATTCAATAGTTAACTCTCTAAATATCAAACAGTATATATATATATATATATATATATATATATATATATATATATATATATATATATATATATATATATATATATATATATATATATATATATATATATATATATATATATATATATATATATATATATATATATAGGGGCATTCCACGGTATTTTTGACATTATGTAGAGTCCGTAACGTGACCTTTTTGCCATAACTTTTTAATTTACCGTTTGATTTGCAAATTATTTTATTTTGAGCTGGTGTGTTGGTAGGAAAAGATCAAAATAAAATAATATGCTAATCAAACAGTAAATTAAAAAGTTATGGCAAAAAAGGTCACGTTACGGACTCTACATAAATGTCAAAAATGCCGTGGAATGGCCCAATATATATATATATATATAATATATATATATATATATATATATATATATATAATCGCCAAGTTGGCGATAAAACTTGGCGACCAAAAGACTGGCAATATATCTCCAAGTGTCCACCAAATTATAGCACCACTTAAGTTTACATTAACAACGATTTCCCCCCAAAAAGAGGCAAAGACCCCCCTTTGGACCATCCGCATGCAACCAAAAAGGAAGGTGCACAACTAGACCCCACTAGGAGTCTACGTACCAAATTTCAACTTTCTAGGACTTTCCGTTTTTGAGGTATGCGACACACATACGCACATACATACGTACATACAGACGTCACGTGAAAACTCGTTATAATTAACTAGGGGATCGTCAAAATGGATATTTCGGATGTCTGTACGTTCCTAGGCATATATTCACGTGTGGTCGGGTTGAAAAAAAAACTCAACATTCATTCGGGGGTGAGCAAAATGGAAATTAAGGCCGATTTTCGAGTGAAAATTTTTTCGCGAATACTCGTCAGAAGTGATGAACTTTGGCGTGCACTCTACTAAGGCGCTCAATGTTTACCCTTGCTATCTAGCGCATTTCCAGGTTATGATAATTCAGAAGCGATATTTCTACGCTTGCTATCAACCATATTGTTGCAAATAAATGTGAGTAAAGAAACGAATTAAATATTCCGCTCTATGCTAATGACAGCAGTGAGTGGAATTTCATCATTTGTGATGTCATGTGCAGAAGCGTAAAAAAAAGGAAATTGAATCTGCGCACCGAGTAAAATTGTTTTTTCTAAATATTAAACTTTGTCAAATAATTTTTAAAAAATAGTCAAATCCTATGTTTTTAAGCATGCTCTTTCAGAAAAAAAAAATGCTTTTAAATTTTTTATAAACTACCCCATTATGGAGCAAACTTACACTCAAATTAGTGATACGTTTCAATATAGTAACATTGCTGTAGTGTAACCTTCCCAAAGCGATGCATTTCTTTACACCAGTTAAATCAGTAAAATCATTCCAGAACATTAGAGACAGCAATGCTGCCCCCGATATTTTACTGTAAGGTCACATGAAACTTATTAGTACATACACATAAGTTCACGTTAAGAGCACATTGCGAAAATACGCAAGCGTCAAATAATTCAAAACCATCAGCGATTGCCCAACATCAACAAATCACTGTAAGATTTTAATGACTATGAGGAAAATTCAACAATGACAAGAAAACTTTTGTAGTTCCGAAATGCTAACAAAGTCTTAAAATCAATAGAATAAAATGAAATCAGTCGTTTCTTAGAAAACTCCCAAACTTTTAGCCAGACAGAATATGAGAAATGCGAACCAGAGACGCAGACGCGGCAAATGTTGATGGAAATCAATAGTAGCAAAGTTCATAAATATTTAGAATGGTGTGTTTTATCAGCTTGGATTTAAATCGGAAGTCATTCAACGTTAGTATTAAGAATGCATTCTGCAAGGAAAGTTTCACAATCATCAAAGATGTAAAAGGAGAAAAATATAGAAAACAGAAAAATACTTAATAAATTATTTTCTCTGTTAAGGGATTTCATGAAGTGTGGTGGATAAGACGAATTGCTATTGCAAAATTACTTTCAATCTTACTTGTAGGGTAGAGTGGGTCACATTTACGTGGATTTTTTTTCAATGAATTTTCTAATTTCTTAGTTTTAACTTGGGAAATTTTAGACATGTCGATTTTATAAAGCAGTTAATGGAGTCAAAATTGGTACAAATCGGTTGCTGCTCAGTTTGTGTTTTAACCGTTAAAAAAATATTTTTGAGTCCAAGTCGGTTGCGTAAACGTGCCCCGGACACGGTGCACGTTTTCGCATATTTATTTTGACATCTAACGTGGTTCCGTTAGTATTTTGAACATGATGTCTTACCATTGTTAAAATAAAGCAAATTTATTACAGACTGAATCTATATATATAAAAATGGAGTTTGGTAAATTTGTTCCCTAAGATATCAGAAAACTATCCGGCAGATTTGGCTGAAACTTTCACCGTTTGTTCTTTTTGGTACTGGGGAGGTTTGTAGACCAGTTCGAAAAAAATCCGATTGATAGTTCCTTTTTTATTCTATTTGTCCAAAATTTCGCATAAATGCCCCAATATGACGGTGAAAAAATACGTGCACATATTAAAATTATGTGTCCATCGAAAGCGCTTATTTTTCTGCTGAAGTTGGCATCTGTTAGAAAGTTCTAAGTTGTATGAAAAAACGAGTTATGAGCTTTTTTTTGTTCCATGTTCGAAGGCTTTCCTTAACCCAATTCATTATTTAGTGTATCATCTCAACTCCCAGCTCATAGCTAGAATTGTTGAATGTTTTTGTGTTTCGTCTGACTGTTTTGAATCTTTTCTCAAGTCAAATCTTAAAGTAACGTTTTTTCCCTAAGATTGGCTAATAATAACTAGATTTGGCTGATTATTTTCCATTTAAACGGAACTTCAGCGTAATTAATGGGTTTTTTTTTCTATTTGTGCTAATTGGACACTTAATCATTATCCAATCTAACAGCAGAAACCTCGCCAAAATTTATGCAGAAAGGTTTCAGTAGCGGATGCATTTGGCAGTTTTTTCAACTGTCGCGGTTTTTGAAGCCAAAGACTACGCAATAATGTTTGTTAACTTTCACCATGTAAACAAAATATCCGCCAATCAAAGAATCTTTAAAAACTTTTTTTACTGTAAAATAATCGAGTAACTAAATTAGACAAATCCATTAACAGCACAAAAACTTCCATTAATGTGACTTTGTGCACAAATTTAAACCATCACCAAATTTTACTACTTATTTTGGGAACATTTCGGATGAAATTGTTTAGCGCCATTTTATGGTGACCAAAAGTATCTCAGCATCTGGCGACAATATCTCTTTAACAAAAATTAGTAACATACCGTTTTACAAAGTAAGGAGGGGGAGCATTATCCAAGGTATCCCAAAATTCGGTAACATTTTAAATCGCACCAAGAACCCACAATAATTAAAAATTTCCAAAATAACTTAAGCAAATTTAAGGGGATCACGGGCGCGCGGCTACATTTTTTTAAACAGTTCGTCCTTCAATAGACATACAGAGAAGGTAAGATTCCATGTAAAAAAAAAATAAATAAATATTAACTGATAAATCTTTTTAAACATGTGAAGTTTAATTTCATATTTCGGAAATTCTTCAAATTTTTTATACGCTTAAATTTCGTGTTTTCGTTTCTAAATGAGTACTATTTTTGCTCTTTTTACTTACTGCTACTTTAATTTTATGAGTAAGGAAGAAAACTAGATTTTAAATCACGTCAAAAAGGCGTGTTTTAAGTTCTTTCACCTAAAACAGAAAACAAAATGCAAGTAAAGATTGTTTCTCATAATTATTGCTAACCCAGGCAACGCCGGGTATTTTTGCTAGTAGTGTATAAAGTAAAAGCTGAAACAGGCATGAAGACAGCACTACATGATTGTAAGCTATAAGATACGAATTTGTAATTTCAATTCCGACTCCCTTAAATTATGACGTCTCCAACTACGTCGGAAAACGACCAACCGTGGCTCCTGGAATTTAAAAGCCTCCGACTCCGACTTGCAGCTCGGAGTATATTAAATTTCGTAAAACATTAGATACGCTTTCGGGTTACACATAATAAGTATACACACTTAATTAACATAAAACAGAAAGCGTCTATTAAATAAACAATACGAGTGTATGTGGTATGAAACCTCTTTTATCATCTATTTTATGCACGTAACATAACTAATACAGTCTCAATTAAACTGGATCAAATCAGATTTAAAATTGAAAGAAAGGTATTCTATGATTCCATTTTGAATTTTTTTGATACGTTGAACGATGTCTGACGTTTTAAGTACTATGTACCTGCTTTATCTTAATCATAAACACTGCAATAAACACATGAACACACATTTTTTGTTGTTGGAAAATTGTAATATTTGCCCTATTGCAGCTCTTAAAAAATGAATATTTTAGTTATTATTTGTAATATTATTCAAAATAGCATATTATAATAAAGATTTGGGTGCATAAAGAGCATTTGCTTTGAACTAAAAATGATAATTCGAATATTGTAATAAGTTTTTTTTTTTTTCATTCAGCTCATTTCTACTGCCAATCATTCCCCATTATGGAAAAATACAGCTCAAGGATTCGAGTTGTGATTTATTGCATTATCTAAAGCATTCCTCTTTCTCGCGTTAAAATTATTAAAATTTATAAATAATAAATAAATACAAATATCAAAGAAACCTAGACGCATTCCATACGAAATATACGGAAGAAACTATTCAGAAATAGCATTAAAGTGTTTTGATCGGTTGGTGCGTAGGAAAATCTCTTTCAAACTCTTTCTCTACGAAAAACAAATCGTGGTATTGGTACGTTACTGCCTTTAAAAATTCCAAACACATTTCAAAAGATTCCAGAGCCATTTGGTTCACGGCTTCCGCATGAATTTATAAAATTGCTTTCGGATAGTGTCACTCCGTATAAAGAAATAAGACGGTTTTAGAGTTTTGGGTCAAAGGTACATCAAAACATAGTTGTGCAAGTAGCGTGTTATTTGTATGTACTAAAGTGTTTCTCTGAAATTTATTTAAGTACGTGATTTATTACCTCCATTGCAATGGATTTCCTTCAATTTTGTCATACCAGTGCACTTATATTACATGATTTATTGCTTTTTTTTTCGAGTGTTACGGTATACAGGGTATCTGAATTATTTCTGCAAGTGTAAAAGACTAATGCAGGTAATTTTCACGGTATCGAACACTTTTTATGTAAACGTTAACATATGCATTGGATTGTTCATATACTAATTTTGATATGAGTTTTTTTTTCTATATTGACTTAAAATAAATATCGTGTTCGTCATTTTTATGCAGTTAGAATTAGCCAAATGGATCGTTTCATTTTCAAAGGTAACTCACTTTTGTGTAAATTATTCCTCAACTTTTAAAGGGTGTTTTTCTAGAGGTATAGAACTTTAAGTTGGCAACACTGTTTGATATGTGTGCCATTTTGATAGCTGTCACTTATTTTGTGTTCAGTTCGGTTTGCCATTTCATCATGAATAGACAACAAGGCGGTGCAACATGCCACACAGCGCGTGTCACAATTGATTTACTGAAAGAAACGTTCGGTGAACGAATAATTTCGCGTAATGGACCCGTGAATTGGCCTGCAAGATCATGCGATTTAACACCGCTAGACTACTCTTTGTGGCGCTATGTGGAGTCTCTGGTCTGCAACGATAAGCCACAGACGATTTGACGCCTTGGAATAGAACATTCGCCACCTTATTATTGACATACGGTCATCTATTGCTGCAAAAAGTGATAAAATTGAACTTTACAATTGGACTTTCTCCGAGTCAGTCGAGGGGCCATATGCCAGAAATCATATTTAAATGACAAAGAATCATTTTTCGAATAAAGCAACATTTATGGCAATTAACAACATTTAACTGTGTTTTATTTGAAGTTCTCTACCTCTAAAAAAACACGCTTTATATTTCGGAAAGTTTCGTTCGATTTTACGTCAAGAACTATGAAATGCACGCATCAGCACATTAAAAAAATAGATAAACATATATTTCATAATAAGAATAAATATCCCTCACATATATTCTGATCATACAGAGAGTATTTCAGTTTCAACAGTTACACAATTTTTTAATTTTCAGGGAACATAAAGTTGGGAACCAATGAAATTCATGATTTCTGAGGCAATTCATCTGACTAGTTCAAAACTAAAGTCATTATTTCTCAGCTGTTTTCTTCAAATGTAATGTTGAAATCGTTCAGTTGTTCTGTTTCCAACACAAGTAATTCAAACCTATATCAATTTAATTCAAAGTAAGCAAAAATATTTTATCAATAGCTATGAAAAACTCTTACATTAAGTTTAAACAGTGAAACAAAGATTTCAGTTGTTTGAAATGGTGGTTATTAAAATGCGTTTTCTAAAGCCCAATGTGTCCAACTCTTAATCCTATTATTATTATACTTATACGTATAAAATCGTCTCCGGTTGAGACCATAGCAACATCTCATTTTACCGGTATTTATTTAAACAAATGATCTTGGCCATTAACAGAGCAATTTTCTTTTCTTTTTGTTTGTGCCTTATTACATGCTAGAGTCTCGAAATATGTAGAGGAATGTGGAGCAAAGTGAAATTGATATGATGACTGAGATTTTTTCAAAATGAACAGACTGGAATTTTTTTTTTTTGAAGATTGCAGTACATAAAGAAAGATCATTGTATTTTATAATAAAACTTGCATTAAAACATTATTTTTTATTTTTGGCAATAAAATTGCTCCTTCAAAAAAAAGTGGAAAAATCCCCCCCCCCTCTTTTTTTTTCCAATGAGCCAAAGTGAAAAATGAAATATTTCTCGAAAAAAACATTTTCTTTTCGATTGTAAAAAAATACTTTTGAATAAATTAATGGGCAATGAAACAGTGAACTAAGAATCAATTAATTAATTAATTTATACACGAGGAAAAATAAATGAATGAATAAAATTGGGAATGAGTAAGAAAATAAGTGAATGAATCAATTAATAAGGCAATTATTAAATGAAAAAATGTAATTAAATTAATATATGATGAATGAATAAGTGATTTAGTAAATTATTGAATGAGTAAACAAAATGAATAATTTCACTCTGCGCCATCCACTTTGCCCCGCACGCACTTGACTAATTCAAAAAAATATTAAAAATACAAGTAAGCTTAATATTAACTAAATAAATACTGCAGCGAATATTAGAAGGCCCCAATTAGTATTTCAAATGTTAAAAACAGGAAATTTATCTTTTGATAATATCAAAATAATTTTTGACTTACCACAAAATACTGCAATTGGAGTAAAGGAAGTGGTCTAAATACGGGCCACCCGCTGAAAATGAGGGAAGGGGGTTGTGAGCAGTCGCAAAAATGGTACTGAATGAATCAACAGTATAAGGCAAAAGCGTAGTGAGCAAATGACCTTAATAGCTAAAGCACATGCTTTGTCAGGAACTGTTTTATATGAAACACTCGATTTTGAAGAACACAAAGCTTTTTGAAGCTTGTACAAGTTAATTTATATCTTTCTAGTTTATACAGTGAAGTAAGTGGTTTTTATCTTAACCTTTCAAGCGGCCGTGACGTAAAATTCCTTCACCCAGCGATATATCGAAGAGCGGCCGTGTCGAAACATTTCGCCATGAATATTCTTCTATAGAATTTTACGCCGCAGCCGTTCTCGAAGCAGAATATTCAATGCCAAATTTTTCGACACGGCCGCTCTTCAATACATCGCTGGGTGAAGGAATTTTACGTCACGGCCGCTTGAAACAAAGTAGATTATATGGACTTTCTTCCAGTGTACACGATTTGAAATATTTGTTTGTTAAGTAATGGTTTAGTACACTATAAACTTAAAGTATTGCGTGGTCTAAAAACGGGCTACCGATAGTGGTCCAAAAACGGGCTAGCCAGCTTTTGGACCTGCATTGGTAGCCCGTTTTTAAACCACGCTGTTTTAGATACTTGAAAGTTTTTACTGAATATAATGACTTATATTAACTTGCGGTAAGGCGCTGTGGGGGGGGAGAGCACTCTAGAACTAGAAAACAGGGAAATAATCTCATATTTAGCATTCGAAATTTCTTACCAAATTCAGTAGCTGAATTTCTACTTCTGTTCGACCTTCAAAACTGGTATTAAGTTGCAGCTTTATTGTTGTATTTGCTGTTGTTTTGCTGCATTGGATGTGGGACTCACCACTTTTTGCAGCATCTTCTGTCAACTTAACTGGTTCTCCACCCAAAACGGATCAACCCTCGACAAGTAATCATCCAGATTTCAGCATCTCGAATCAACTACTAAGTAGTTCAACTTCAACATAAAAACTCGTCAGTCCATATGAAATGTCTCCAATCTCCACTATTGCATAGGATAAGAACAATCGTGGCCACAAGAATGTCAAAACTTGCATCATCAACACTGGATCACCTTAGAAGGACGAACTGGCGGAAAGTGGAGCGAGCATTGAACAACAGTCGGAAAATTGTGAGCGAAGAAATAGTTGCCCGTGATGAGAGAAAACATCCAAAATCTTCAAGTCAAGTCAACAAGTCAAAGGGGAAATCCCAACGACAGTAGTCGAACTCGAAAGGAGACTACACTGCTCTTCCTACTGATGACAACGACAAAGATGACGAGTTGGTGGTTCTTATTTTTGATAAAACTGATAATGGCAATGCTGTATGCATATTTTACGACAGATTCTTTTCAGAAGACATAACAGGAGAAGTGTGGATTCTCTGCTGCAAGACTAGACATCCGAATGTGTGAGATGGCAAAAAAAAAAAGGTTTACTACATTTGTAACTTCTGCAACTAAAAAAATAAATAAATGATTTTTATTGCTCATAAAAATATCTAACATGATATTTAATAAAGTTTTTGACTTAAAATTTCATGCTTTTTAGTCATTTTTCAGAGATAGTTTTTCCTCAAGTGACCAGTTTTTGGACCACCACTTGAAAAACGTGATTTTGCCTTTTTTTCGTAATCATGAATTTTTAAAACACTTAAAACTGTTGTAATGATTTTTTAACACTAAGATCCCCTTCATGATTGTTTTTGAGAGTTATTGGCACTAAAATTATCATTTTAGCCTGAACAGGTATATCAGTAGGTTTAGGTTGAAAATAAAAGTGGTGGCCCGTTTTAAGACCACTTCCTCTATCAATTTTTGAAAATTGCTTGAATTATCACATGCTTTGATTTTCAGAAGTAATTTTTTCTTGACCGGAATAGACTACATATGTTTCTTCATGTTTAAAATATTACTATTTAAGTGGCGCAAAAAGCGGAGTAAATATTTCACCATTTCACTTTGTTCCGCTATTTCACTTTGCCCCACATTCCCTTACATGTGGAAAGTAATGCTAGAGATTACTTTCATCTTGTTTTAAGACAAAATTTGATATGAATTATTATTTGATATATCTATATAAACTTATTTTAAATCCTGATATAGTAATCTAAATGTTTAGAGAACATTTAAAAACGACTTAAGGTGTGAATATGGTTTACATTTTAAATATGCTCTTTGAATTGTTGTCAGTTTTTCGAAGTCTACTTTTTAAAATTTTGTAAACTTTACTTTAGCGTGCCCTCTTCCTTCGTACTTTTTTTTAAAAGAACTTGCTATAACATTGGATGTCATTTAAACACGAAAGTGTTTTTCTCATTCGACGATTTATCTTTTTGATTTTTATCTATTTTTGCCTTTCCCTTTCTTTCTTGAGTAGTAGCAAATTAATTGCTAAAAGTTGAGTTCCCAACCTTTTCTATAAACGCTTAGAAAAAAAAAGAGCTAATTAAACTTTCTCTAATCAGATATTTAACACCATTATCAAGAGGATGGGTGTAAAAAGAATGTAAATATCTATCTAAATTTTGTTTTCAGAAATTGTTTGAATCTACAACGCGTGACAATATAGCTTCAGTATCATAAAATTTTCTCCGTGTTAAATATTGAAACAGATTAACACGCTTGTTTTTATTTATATCTTTAATGAGAAGTTTCTATCATTTGAAATGCAACCTTGTTTATCCAGATCAACTGAGGTCAAAAGCAATCAGGATAAACAATAATCCAGATAACTGGTGTAAAAAACAGATCTAGTTCTTAAATAAGCAGATATACCTTTTAATTACAACAAAAAACAATTTTTGTAAACAAAATACATAGGATTGCTTGGCGCAAAAACTTTATCATGTGTTGTTCAGCTGCGGTAGTGTCGCACTGACGCTCCAAGTACGGCATAACATTATTAGAATACTATAGTTTATTGCATGACGTATTAAGGAGTTTTAATCAAAATTAAAAATAAATGTTTGGCGGACTTATAGTTCAGTTACAGTAATTTAAAACTATTATTACTGTAAATATAATTTATTTTATAAACTCCGCAAATTTGATCCGGATAAGCTGGAGATCCGGACAAATGGGGGCCGAATAAACGAGGTTTTACTGTACTAAAAAAACACTAGACGGTTAATGTCCTTCTGTTAAAATGGAAAATTAACCCGCATCCCTTTTGGTCATAAGCTTAAGTACTTCGAATATTTTTGAAAACCTTAAACTTTTTTTTATTCTTAGCTCTGACGCAAAGCAAAGGACATTTATTGTACTCAGCAAACTCGTAAAAATACACCAAATCGAAAGTACTTCTGCTTGGTGTCGAAAAAAGTCTTCATCCGTAATAAATCACCAACACTTTCGCCGAGAATGGCGTCTGACATCTGAACGTTTTCTACTATATTAATTCAAAATATCGAGACCGAGTCTTTCTTTCAAATAAAAGTAAGTCCCCTATCCATCATACTCTAGTCTAGACCAACCATTCGCTAGCGTTGAAGGCTGTGTAATTTATAAAAGGAGCTAAATATAATAGGTTTTATAAAGTTAATATACCACACTCAATTCACTTGGATTCGTTTTTGAACTAAAAGTCACATTTATCAACTACAAGGCAAAACCATATGTGAAATTTGCATTTAAAAGTAAAATTAACGAACTAAGACAAAAGTAAACAGAGTTTTGACACCCGTTTGGCAGTATTTCAGAACCACTGAGTTTTCCAAGAGCAAAAACTAAATATTAAATTTTCTAAGACATGTATTGAGAACTATCTAAACAAGTAGAGAAATTTCAGTGTTTGGAACCCTATTCTTTTTCACTTTTACTTTTTCTTTCCCTTTTTCTTTAAATCACATTGAAAAGCTTTCTGATAACAGCTAAATTTCTGTACTAATTATAAAAATGTAGAGTGGAAGAACCAGTGAATAAAAAGCTCGATTAATTGCTTTATTTATTTATTTATTTATTTATTTATCTTTTAAATAAGATTTTTAAGTTTTTTTCTAACACGAATTGGCAATGATAAATATAACTTCTACGCCATTTCAAAAAGCAAGCGACTAGAAACTGTTGTTTGTGTTCATTGATTAGTGGTATTCATTCTCTAAGTTGCTGTGTTTGGGGGGGGGTATTTCAACCTGACCCCCTCCCCCTGAAAAAAAGAATAAGGTAGAAAAAAAAGAAACTTGAAGCAGAATCTCTAACTTTTTCAAAATGTTTAAAACAGAATTATGTATATCAGTTAAAATGGTTCTACTGCCATGTACCAAATGCTAGTTTTTATTGATGTTATTACCTTTTGAAAGTGGAATTGCGGTTAAATATTTGAACGCTAAGAGAACCATCCTATCATACTTTCCAACATTTTTGCAATTGTTTTTTGGCATATGAAGTAATAACATCCCCGTATGGAATAAACTTTTCCTTGAATAAGATTTTTAATTAAATCTTGTAGACCTATTTTCATGCATCAAAATAGCCAACGTTTCCCGACGGAGATTTTATCGAAAATATCGATAAGGTAGGAAACAAAAATGAGGCACCTAAACCACGAAATAACAAAATCAATTTTGAAAGAATTCGTAACAGCATTTCCCATATACTAGGAACAAAGTTATGCAAAACAAAAATCATAAAATATTTCAAAGTAGAAATTATATTTTTGGGGATCCATTTTATTATATTGCAGCAGCGTAATCCGTAGCTGTATACTTTCGTTTCTTAAACTAGTTTTTAATATTTCCCTATGAAGATTCCCCTCTGTTTGCTTTTGTGTGACTAACTTAGCATTTATAGCAGCTGTGCAAAGGAAGAAAGGTAAAGCTACCATATTTTAGGAAAAGATGCATTTCTGAATGTCTGGTTATGTTATTAATCATGGAAACACGTGATGCGATCGATAGATATATGGATAACTTCTCGTTTTCGTTATTTTCCTCTCTGAATGACGAAATTCATATACAATGTTTCTTTAACTGCCGCAGGATAGGAAGTTTATAGCATTTTTTTCTCATGAAATGCACGAGCTGATTACATAACAAAGAATTAAATCGAGCGGAAGTGCTTTGCTTAAAAAAAAAAAAAAAAAAAAAAAACGGTTATTTTGTGTAATTTGGTCATAAATGAGTAATTATAAAAATGAATTTATTGAGAAATATCGCATGAGTTTGTTCAGAACTTTCCAAGCCTACCTTCTCGCTTGACAATATCGATTTTTTAACTATAGACCAATGTCTTCCTTGACTGTTTTAGATTCCCATATTTTTTACCTAAATAATACCATTATAAGAGTGAGAAACAACTTAGAAAACAAAATATGACTCGCATGAAAAGGAAGGAAGTAAGTCCTTATAAAAACGATAGTATTTTTATCCTCTCATGTTTCAATGCGTTTCAATTATCGTTAATTTTAAATTTAAGAAAAATATATAAATTAAAGAGTTATTTTTCTTTTTTTTTTCGATACATGTACATACACAGGGGAAAAAGGCACAAATTAATTCTAAAAAAAAGTCCAGAAAAAGAAATCCTGGTTTGAATAGGTAAATTAAAAAATCAAATAAAATAGGATCAATGTATGCAGAACATTTTTCACAGAAACCTAGTTTTAACTAAATATCAAATTTCAAACTATTTTGTAATGCATAATTTTATTTTCAAGATAAAAAAATAATGTAAAATTGGAATATATATATATATATATATATATATATATATATATATATATATATATATATATATATATATATATATATATATATATATATATATATATATATATATATATATATATATATATATATATATATATATATATATTTCAAAATAAGTTTTTCTCTTACTTTAGCATGATGGATATTGTAGTGACTTTCTTATTGGCCCAAAAGTGGTCATACCCGACTAAACAGCACGTTTTATAAAATATCTTTTGGGAGAGTTATGCAGATAAAAGTGCGAGGTAGTTTTAGATAACTGGAGGGATCGAATCCTTTTCCGCAGAAAAAAAAAATGTTCTGATCTTAATGTTATTTCGGCCCTTAAGAGATTGAACAAGGCAGGCGAGACCTCGAATAATTCCACGAGGACTTCACAGCACTTTCATTGTAGCAACTGTTAGTGAAGAACCTGGTACTTTCAAAAGAGTGACAAAGAGAAACAGTTGCTAAATGCCGCCAGTACTGCGTTTTAGTTGGTTGTTCTGCATTTAAGCAGTTTGCTTATACGTTTACATTTTGCATTTTCAACCCCATTTTTCAATGCGGATTTGTATACTTTGTATACCTTCAAAGTTTACCCTTCAATTCTGAGACATCCTGTATTTCGATGATGGACTTCTAGTTTGAAGTTCATTGCTTACATCAAATGTATTATTTATTTCAACTCAGGTGTCAGGAAACATTTTTATTTTAAAATTTATTTCTACTGCTCCTCCGGTTTTGTTTTCAGTAGCAAATTTATGTAGTCTAAGTAGAGGATAGAATGATAAAATATGTTTCCAACATATGTTTCGTGAATATCTCAACAAGGTTTTCAACGTGTTATGAATGCAGAACACGTTAAAAACCTTCGAACATTCTTTTGTTCTAAAATACTGTTTGAAATATCTTACAGCACATTGATTTTCATACTTACTTTCAAATTCTGGATATTTTTTTTTATCAATGAAAAATATTAAATTGTTTAAAAGGTGCGAATTGTAAAGTTTGCAAGAACAATTAATAATAATAACTGTGCCTTCTGACAAAAATTAAACGCTTTTTTAACCCACTTTTCCATTATGGAGGGGGGGGTGAATCTCATAATTGTATCACATGACTTCTTCGTACGCCTATTCAATAATCGGTGTAAATTTATTTCCCAAAACGATTTGGGTGTGGAAACTCACGTACGCACATTAAAAGTAGTACATCCTATTTTATACTTTTAAAATTATTTCGATGTCTCTAAATTGCAGAAATTACTCTTTCAATTTTATAGGAGTTTTTGTGTTTTTCTTGGCCTTCAAAATTTGTTTTGCAAAAAAAAAAAAAAAAAAAAAACTAAAATGAAAATGTAAAAGAAACATACAATATATACAATATAAAAGTAGCGCCTTTGAGTGGGTAGAAAAGCATTTTAAACACTCACACCCCTTTTTTTGGTGGAAAACTCTACAGGAAAAAAATGAACGTATCCTTACGTATTTATATTGAAAATATCGACAAATTTAATAACAATTCTTCGTAATATATTCTGGTTTCAATGCTAAATTCAGTATCGAAAAACTGACACCGGTTTTGAAATTCATTTTTTGGTGTCAAATTTGTCGACAAATTGACCATCTGTCACCTTTTTAGCCCAAAGAGTTTGATAATGTGTCGCTAAATGGTTTCAAATGTACAACTAAACAGCATATCTAGAATGACCAATTGAAAACAATATTTATATGGGTAAACGGATTTTAGTTGACACACATTTTACATCTCCCGTTCTTTATACTTCCTTTTACAAAAAAGGGAGCATTGTATTCGCGAAAAAATTTTCACTCAAAAATTTCCATTTTGCTCAACCCCGAATGAATGTTGAGTTTTTTTTTCGAATCGACCGCAAGTGGATAAGTGCCTAAGAACGTATAGACACGCGAAATATTCATTTTGTCGATTCCCGAGTTAGTTACAACGAGTTTTCTCCTGACGTCTGTATATACGTATGTATGTGCGTATGTGCGTATGTATGTCGCATAACTCAAGAACGGTACGTCCTAGAAAGTTGAAATTTAGTGCATAAACTTCTAGTAGGGCCTAGTTGTGCACCTTCCTTTTTGGTTGCATTCGGGTGTTTCTAAAGGGGGTTAAAAAAATCGTAAAAAAATTTAACGATTTTTTTTAAATTTATTTTCAATTTGGCCATTGTTGATGATTTTTAGAGAGTAAACTATTGAATCACAATAAAATTACCAATAATGGGAAAGTGACATTAAATTGGAGTAAAAGGAAGTCATGTGAGGCACACTTCAGCTCGTTTTTCTAATGTTAAGCATCAAAATAAGTTTATGTGAAATAATAATAATATTTTCTAACTAATGACACCTTTGTTAACATGTTTATTTCATGCGAAAAAAAAAAACGACAAAGAAAAAAAAACTGTAGAAAAAGTCAAAATCTATCAACTAAACTCAACATAGGTCAGCTTGATCTAATGCACGGTCTTTATAAAGTGTGAGTTGGACAATTGTGAAATGTATGTTTTGAAGAAACGTGTCTCTGAAAACGGTTTATCTTTCATCCCCTTCTTATATGGGATACGTAAAG
Organism: Uloborus diversus; assembly: GCF_026930045.1. Taxonomy (NCBI): domain Eukaryota; kingdom Metazoa; phylum Arthropoda; class Arachnida; order Araneae; family Uloboridae; genus Uloborus; species Uloborus diversus. The sequence continues at coordinate 25,424,827 of NC_072734.1, read as the reverse complement.
CAAATTTCTTTTATTAACTTCCGGAAGAGGTATTTATTTAAAAATGGTTTTCATGTGTAATTGCAGAAAGTTGATGCATTTGATAGGGAACATAGATCTTTCTAGCTGTTTTACAAATTGAAATGCAAAAAGTTCCTGAACAATGACAAATATTTATTACAGGAAAGTACAAAGTTGGTTTTTAACAAATCAACAAACTGCAAGAGCTATAGGTGCAGTTTATCTTTAGTCTATAAACGAGAATGATATTAAGGAAACTAACAGTTAATGAATATCTTATGCAGCAACCTGGAGTTCCTGATACTTTTTCGTCAAACTTGATTCGTTACTTTCTTTACTTGTAGATGGTTTCCGTATTGCTACTGTCGTTTATTAGTTGAGTGCAAATTTTCTTATGCGGTGCCTATTTGCAAGACACCCTTTTTATATTTGGACACGTTTTGAAAACTAAATAGAAAATATTATTATATCTCGTTATAAACAGTAAGCATTATTAAGCATTTTCACCACCATCACACTGCAAATAAACCTGCACAATTTGGAACACTTTGTTTCAGAAAAATTGATCCTAAAGTGTGAATGTGCACTATGAAGTGTTCTGAATATGCTCCGTCAGAAAGAAAATGTTTCGAATGTGTCCCGAATGTGTTCTGGATGCTGATCCTCGTGGGCCAACACACGAGTCCAGACAACAGTTGGTTCGTCAACACATTTGACAGCATATTTGGTCACATTTCGGCACACTTGTGAAATCATTGCTTTCTTTGCTGCATAAGAGTATGGCCAGATAAAGATTGGTTGGTTGTACTTTATACTGTATGTATACACTACTTTTAAAAAATGCTGTTATTTTTACTGCAAATTTTGATACATTTTTTCAATCCGCTCACTCATAAACTGATCTGAAAGAACTTTGTGCTATGAAATTGTGACATATTTCATCACTTGTGCCAAATTCTGCGAAGCTACACAGAAACTATTATTAAACATTGATGTAGATTTCAAAATTTTCATCTGTAACTCTTTTGGCCTGGTTTGGAAAACTTTAAATGCAAGTTACCTATTTCCATAACTATTCATTACATTATGCTTAAGCATTTGAATTTAACTTAGCACTTGCATCTCGTTGAGATACATATTTTGTGTACATTATACGTAAGCATTTTTACATTAAGCACTTGTACATCTCTGAGCATTCACATTTTGTTTTAAATAAACTTTTATTCATGATACTGTTTAAGTTGCAGAAAAATCTAAATAACTAAATTTAAAAATCAGACAATTGTGATCCTGATGTTTGACCATATATTATGTTTGTAACAAGTATCCCTAACCTTTATTATCATTTGTTGCACTTTATAAATTTATGAAATTTTGAGTCTCACAATTTAAATTTAACACAAATGCATAGAAAAGCAAAAAAAGGGTGTTTGAATTTCTAATCTGAGCTTGAAATATATGCAAAAAGTTACATCAGCAATCTTGGTATGATTTCTAAAACTACTAAAGCTTATTTAGGCTTGTTTAAATGTATGCGTGTGTCTCAGTATCAGATTATTCTGAGAAATATTTACCTTTTTTTGTCTTATTTAACTCAATTTTTCAATTTGCTGTTCGACATGTTAATAAAAAAATTTATATTTTGAAAAAGGACCATGTCCAATTTATAAAAAAAAAATACACAACTTGATGAACTAAATTTAAAAAAAAAAAAACATATGATGGAAATTTTGACGAAAAACGTGTGTAATTATTGGATAAGTAAAAAGTGCATTCTGTTGCAGTTATAGAAATATTTCAATATTATACATATATTTCATGCAATATATTTAACATTATAAAAGAGAGGCTCAAGGGTCCAAAGACTGGGATACTCGGAATTTTCAGGGCTTTTAATTAAAAAAAACACCGATTTCAGCAATAATAACGCAATTTTAGGCCATTTTTTAAATGTTCGGGCAAAGGTGTAGGGATACCTCCCCGAGATATTTCTTAAAGCTGATGTTTTGAAAAAAAAAAAAGTTCAAGCTGTCTTTGGTGATGTAAAGGGGGGGGGGGAGTGCTTTCTAGAAAAATGGCTTAGCTGGAGTTTTAAAATTGCAATTTTAGACCATCTTTAGTAAACTATAAGGGTAAGATGTTCCATGAATGATCTCCCCCGAAAACGACTCAGAGGTGAAGAATTAAGAACATCTTTAGAAGACTTAAGGGGATATCTAACTTCAATGTTTTAAAATTTAATTTTAAAAGTAGAGTTTTAAGCTGTATTTAAAGACGTTAGAGGAAGGAGAATCGGAGAATCTCGCCGTAAATTAAAAAGAAAACTGATATCTTAAAAATATTTCAACTATATTTGATAATAAAAGGGAAAGGAGGAGGGGGAGGGAGGGTCTCATTCTAAAAAAATATTATCCAAGAGAATTTAGTGTATATAAAAGTGACAGATATTATTTGTGTTCAACTAATAAAGTTTAAAAATTTAAAAAATAGCTTTTATAAATTAAATGTTTATTGAATTTTGCAATAAAATCGACCTGCATATAAATACGAGGATTCTGCAATACAACTGTCCAGCAATGTGATGTAAATTTTAAAATCTATATGTGTGACTAATAAATTAATTTAAAAAATATTGAGTTTAATGACTGTTTAGTGAAACTGAAAACGATTTCTGCAGATGCGTTTCAAGGTTTAATTTTATTGAAAAGAAATGAACATACTTCTGTTCAAGCTCGAGTTATGTAAGACTGTTTTTCCTAATGACGTTTGTATTTAAATTTCCAGAGATTTGAAAAAGAAATTCATTTTTTTTTGTATTTTGAAAAGCTTTGAAACAATTAACCCTCCACACTAAATTAAATTAGACGTTCAACCGAAACAAAATAAAACTAAGTTAACCAACACTCAAACAATTAAAGTTTTGCCCAAAGCCGAAGAGGATTCTGCAATACTACTTGGAGCAATGTGATGTAAAGTTTAAAATGTGTTTTTATGTCAAATAACTTAATTTAAGAAATATTTCGTTTTACGACAAGATGTGTTTCATAAACTGAAAAATAAGAGTTCAGAGGTTCTAAGTGCGGAAGTTTAAAATGTAAATTAAATACGTGTTTTAATTTTTTAGCTGCATTAGGGAACTTATTTTTTCATTGAGACAGTTTAACTTTCAAAAAAGCACTCTGTATTTCAAAATATAATTAAGCTTAAGCCAGTTTGACCAGGAATTTGTCTGAACTCGTGTTTTTATTTAAAGGAAATCACATTATTGTACAACTGAAACTTTTTAAATTGAAGTGGCACATTCAACTCAAACAGATTTCGATCGAATCGAATACGGTTGTATCTACCAATAGCGCAGCCAAAAACTTGCATTGCCTCAACCAGTTGGAATTTCTCACTACGCTACTGGTAGATAGCATTCCATCGAACTGAACACAATCGAGTTGAATATGCCATTAAAAGAAAGCAAGTTGCGTTGATTAACTTTTAATCAACCTAATAATCGGATTTCTGCAAAATTTTATTCCAGAAATAATTTTTCCGAAACAACATACTGAAATAACAAATTATAAACAATACCTAGCGAAATATTTGTCACTCAATTTGCCACCAAGTGGTCGTCCATTCATAACATCATTTCAGATGCATATTAAACTCTATCATAATTTATGATTCGATTCGAACGAGTTCTATCAACCAAAAGTGCAGCCAGAAATTTCCTTTACTCCACCCAAAAGAAAATTTCTCTCTACGTGACTGGTAGATAGAATACGATTGAATCGAACATAATCGAGAAAAATATGCTTCTTAGTCATCATTGAAAATTACATCGATTTAGCTCAAAAAAAGAAAAAGTGTAAAGGCTTCTTTTGAAACCTCTGTGCACAACCAAAAAGGGAGGTGCACAACCAGACTCCACTCAGTGTAGACACAAAATTTTAACTTATTATGGCGTATAGTTTTTCAGTTCTGCGAGATACATTAAATCCAGAGGTGAATTTTTGCTTGAATTTACCGGAACGCCGTTAGTTTTCAAGAAAATTAAATTCCGCTTTCACACAAAACTGGCCAGGAATCATAGTTTAATTATTTCTGATTGGTGTTTCTGGTACTGGAACATTTACGAATTCACTTTTGATACATACGTACATACTGACGTCACGAGAAAACTCGTGAAAATGAATTCAGTAGCTATCAAAAATGGGCATTTTGATTCCCTTAATTTCATATGCACTTGCAGACGGGTCGAAAACACGAAACATACATCTGGGAATGAGTAAAATGGAATTCTGAGGCCTAATTCAAATGAAATTGATAGCTACAATTTTTTTTATTTAATACATTTCTTCCTGTACTTCGCGCAAAGAAGAAAAACTAAACACTAATTAATTAGCAATTCGATTTTTTGCATTGGAGTTTCACAGAAATCATTAGTTATTAAAGAATTTCAGTGCATTTTAATGGTTTAAAGAACACTACTTACTTTAATGGTCATTGATCATAATCCGAGCAGTAGACTGTACTGAGCAGCTAAGTAGTTGGAACGTAAACAAATAAGACTTATAGACAGTAATAAAAAAGTTTTTGTTCTTGAGGAATTATTTTTATAATTGATTTATGTAATCATTTGTTTTTGACACCTTTTTGTTCACTTTTTACATTATTGATTGGGTTGAAAACGTAATAACGGAAATTTATATTTCAAATTTAGACGTCATTTCTGAGGTAAATATGATTTTGTACTACAATTTTCTGCTGCATTTTTGCTCCTTTGTCATTTTGCTTTAAACTATCCAATTGATTTTGAGATGCCATTAGATTTTAAATTTTCATAGTAATAATGCAGATTAATAAACATATTCAGTCAAAACCTAAACCCAGCATCAAGCCTGCAATCTTAACAAAAGTGAATTTAGCGCGTATTTTTCTTTTTACAAGCTTCTTTTATACGCATTCCGGGAGGATATTATTGATCCGTAGTTGTTCCGAAACATATCCTAAAATCTGTAACAAAACGTGTGCCACAAATTGTTTAGTGCAAGTGTTCAAAAACCATTATTTTACACTATCCATAAAGTGTCTCAAAAGTATAAAAAAAAGCAAATACATTTCTAAACTGTGTTTCTGAAAGTGTTTTGAAAACTGACCAAAAAAAAGTGTTCTAAAAAAGGGGACGAGTGTCCGTGTACAAAAAGCATTATGAAGTGTTCTCAAAACGGTTCCAATAACTATTACAAAAATAGTGTTCTCAAAAATGAGACAAGTGTACGTGTGCAAAAAAAGTTCCAAAAATGTTTGATTATTTGCAGTGCAATTTCTCTTCTATACATCAAATTCATTTTGAGTATTTGAATATTAATTATTCTCAGTGTTGTCAAAAAAGTTCTCTCACTTTAACCATTTAAAAGCAGACTTACAAACAACTGAAAAATGATTTTCTGTTGTCATGGAAACAGCCGCGGCAGCTGAGAAAATTTTCTTTTTCGACCTTGAACAAGGAATAATACAAGACAAGAAAGATATTACACATTTTGTTGCTCACGTTTTTTTTCTCGTCCGCTTATGTTTCAATCAAAAGTCTGGCGGCGCCACGTGTTCTATGAGCGTCTATAAAGGGGCTTTATGGCACGGAAATGTTCTTTGATCAAAGAAGGAACACCAAAGAAAAATTTATATGTTTCTCGAAATGCAGTCTCGTTTCTTTTTCTCTTACCCTTTGATAACTTAGACGCTGTTTGTCACTGGCGCGAATATTTTATCTTTACTGTTATATCAATTTCTAGTAAAATATAGCTGAGTTTAATAATTTAGCTCTGTCTCTCTCTCTCTCTCTCATTCAGTTTAGTTAAATGGGCACTTTTTCGTGAATCTTGTCAGTAGTGTTTTTTTTAATTTACATTGATTTATTTACTGTTTTTTATACTTATTACTTATTACTTTATTATTTACTTACTTTTTTAAGTAAAATATTTTCTCTTATTTGTTCACTTATTTAAAAAAAATAGTTTCTCTTATTTACCTATTTCAAAAATATATCTTTTTTATTTATTCATTTACTTACTTAAAAAGAAAATCATTTTCTCTTATTTATTTAATTTTTTTTTCTTTTTTTTGCTTATTACTTTTATTTGACTGTTTTGAGGTCCTATCATTTTATTTTCCCGCCAGCACCCTCTGCAGAACCACCATCGATCGGCCGCCTCACGATGCTGCTCCTCTAGCGAAAACCGTCTTCAGGTTGCGTCAATATCCTACACTTACACGCATACATACTCGCACCTACACACACACACATATATACGCCTCAGACACATACACAAACACACACTCAAACACATACACACACGCATACATACAGACACCTACACATACACCCACACCTACACACAACTACCCACACACTCATGCCTGCACACAGACACAAACACATATGCCTACACACACATACACATTCCCCACACACACACAAACACTCATACACACAACTACCCACACACTCATACCTGCTCACAGAAATAAACACCCATGCCTACACACACATACACATACCCCCCTACACACAAACACACATAAACACACACGCCTACATACACACACACACTCGTGATTGCGAAAAACATAATTTAAATTCAAGAAGTCAATATTCAATTTTTTTTTTTTTTTTTTTAAATCATTTTTCAACAAGGGATCATTTTTAATCATTCCTGCAATAAATTATGTGATTCTATAATTCAAAAAATATGTTTATGATGTACTCACAGTACTTACTTGTTCGCCTTTTAAGTAGGCGATGGTCTTCCGTAACTTAGAAGAATGAATGCCTGTGCTCCAGGGAAGTGTCCATCCGGGAGGGAGGGGAACGGTATGGCACACTAAGTTTTTAGGGTATTAGTGTTAGGGTGGTGTCCTATCGAGGACTCGTTGAGGGGTTTTTGCATTATTTAAGGAGATGCGTTCTCACCCCCATTAAAATTAACCCTCCTTTGGATTTTTTGTCTGAAGTCCGTTTTTATGGGTCCTGACGATTTTCATACACAGCCGCAAATTTTGATAGCAAATTTATGTAAAATTTGAAAGTTTTTTCCTTGTATTGAGCATTTTATTACTTACTAGCCGCCTGCGGCGACCAGCTGGTCCGCCTTTTTACGTCATTCGCCTTTTTGCGCCAGAGTTACCGCCTTCGGCGGCTGCTCAGACAATTTAGCGACGGTATTAATCAATGTTTTTCGCTTTTTTCTCAATATTATCATTCGCCTTTTTACACCGATGTTGCCGCCTTCGGCGGCTGCTTAAACAAATTTCGTGGTGGTATCAATCAATCTTTATCTATCTATATCATTAGTAGTTTGAATAAAATATTTTCTAGATCTATCTCCAGTTCCATCGTTTGGAATATTTTTAAAGGAGGGGGAGACACAAACGACGTACTCTTCATGCAAATTTTGTCGAAAAATAACAAAAAGCACTTCTACTTTTATGTGAAAGCATTGTTTTTTCAAAGTCATGGTGTGTGGGGGGGTGGGGGGGGGCACTGACACCCCGTTGAAATTCCTTAAATGACGGGCATGCCTCTTTCTTGCTGTCCATCTGCTATATCGACCTCTATATTTGTCTATCTATCAATCTATACGATCTGTGCATATCTACCTCCTGACAGTACAATCTTTTTTTATTTATATAAGTATTAATTCGAAAACAAAAACATTTTTTGTCCACTCAACCTCTATCTATCTCTGTATCTACGTAACCTATAACCGCCAATTCGAAACAGAAACGAAGATCATGCAAAAAAATATTTATTTAATCAAAATAGCCCGCAAAAAAAAAAAAAAAAAGGCTCTATGTTCCCCGTAGTGTTCAAAAAGTAGCGCTTGCCAAAAAAAAAAAAAAAGGTGAAGAGAAAGCAAACGATTTCAGTTGGATCACGTGATAAGGTAAGCTCGGAACTCAGCCGGCAAGCGAACAGCTCGCATTGTGTTCTGCCATTAAAAAAACTGTAAAAAAAAACTATTGCGTATTTTTAAAAACTTTTTTCTTCTGAAGGGGGCAGAATGTTTTTACTATTACCAACTAAAATTTTAGAATTGAGGGTTCAATACATTTTGCAGGATGGGTTTCGAAAAACATTAAACCCAGAAAAAAATGCAAAATAAAGGTTTTTTCAAAAATTTATAAAAAATACAAAAATTGCTCTATCTTCAAAATTTTTTCATTCATCATATTTAAAATTAAATTTCCTACACTATAGTACAAAAAATATATGTGTGGTGCGATTGTTTCGGGATCTGTGAGGTAAAAAGTACTAAAAAGTGCAAAAAAACACATAAAACATTAAATAACTTTTTTTTTAATTAAAATATCAAAAATCAAAGCCCGAGGTGCATATCTTCGGCAAAAACTGCACCTGTATACCAAATTTCATCTTTCTAGGCCTTACCGTTTTCCCGGGATGCGCGCCACAAACACACACACACATCTTATTTTATTATATGTATAGAAGTATTAATTCGAAAACACAAAAACATTTTTTGTCCACTCAACCTCTATCTATCTCTGTATCTACCTAACCTAACCGCCAATTCGTAACAGAAACGAAGATCATGCAAAAAATCGTGGACTTTATTTATGTAATCAAAATAGCCCTCAAAAATAAAAGCTCTATACGTGAAATACACCGCCAGCTCAGTCATTTCCAGCCGAGGACTGCAATTTCGTGCTTATTAGCACTCATCAGCCCGGCATAGGAAAGTGACTGAGCTGGAAATGGAAAACCTCTTAAGAAAGCCAAGAGTGCGAAACAAACTGGTAGCTAATGTAGAATTAGCAGACCAGACGAGTGACCGAAGCAATGGTTCGGTTCACCTCGAAGATTGAACGCAGGCAAGTATATTCAGTAAATTACCGCCCATCAGCCAGGGCTAAAGCAAAATTCGTGAAATACACCGCCAGCTCAGTCATTTCCAGCCGAGGACTATTTTTGCTTTAGCCCTGGCTGATGGGCGGTAATTTACTGAATATACCTTGCCTGCGTTCAATCTTCGAGTTGAACCGAACCATTGCTTCGGTCACTCGTCTGGTCTGCTAATTCTACATTAGCTACCAGTTTGTTTCGCACTCTTGGCTTTCTTAAGAGGTTTTCCATTTCCAGCTCAGTCACTTTCCTATGCCGGGCTGTTGAGTGCTAATAAGCACGAAACTGCAGTCCTCGGCTGGAAATGACTGAGCTGGCGGTGTATTTCACGTATTTTTGCTTTAGCCCTGGCTGATGGGCGGTAATTTACTGAATATAAAAGCTCTATGTTCCCCGTAGTGTTCAAAAAGTAGCGCTTGCAAAAAAAAAAAAAAAGGTGAAGAGAAGGCAAACGATTTCAGTTGGATCACGTGATGAGGTAAATTCGGAACTCAGCCGGCAAGCGAACAGCCCGCGTTGTGTTCTGCCATTAAAAAAATTGTAAAAAAAAAAACTATTGCGTATTTTTAAAAACTTTTTTCTTCCGAAGGGGGCGGAATGTTTTTACTATTACCAACTAAAATTTTAGAATTGAGGGTTCAATACTTTCCGCAGTATGGGTTTCGAAAAAAACTAAACCCAGAAAAAAATGTAAAATAAAGGTTTTTTCAAAAATCTATAAAAAATAGAAAAATTGCTCTATTTTCAAAATTTTTTCATTCATCATATTTAAAATTAAATTTCCTACACAATAGTACAAAAAATATCCGTCTGGCGCGATTGTATCGGGATCTGTGAGGTTAAAAGTACTAAAAAGTGCTAAAAATCACATAAAACATTAAATAACTTTTTTTCTAATTAAAATATCAAAAATCGAAGCCCGAGGTGCACATTTTCAGCAAAAACTGCACCTGTGTACCAAATTTCATCTTTCTAGGCCTTACCGTTTTCCCAGGATGCGCGCCACAAACACACACACACACACACACACACAAACATCTTGTTTTATTATATGTATAGATAGAAGATACAAGATGTGCATTCAAAGATCAAGAGGAATTCCTTTCATTGTTGCTCTTTATGTTAACGTAATTAAAACTAAAAATGCAATGCTGAATTCCATTCATTTGTTGACATCTAGAAATATATCAATTTTTAATAATACAAAATACAGTTGTAAACAGTGGCAACACAACAACAAATTACAACAGCAAATGTTTTTGGCGTAAAATGTGACATATGTTACGTTATGTAATATCATGAAAAATGTCGATGTAAGTATGAGATGCCAAAGAAAAGAAAAACAAATAATTGAAAATATGTTTGCTAAAAATTTTCAGATGTTTTCTTTCAATAAATTCCAACATTTTCCTGAAAAATTTTGTTTTTTTTTTTTTTCACTCTCATGATAACCTTTGACTTTGTTTCAAGTTTTTTCGTATACAAAAGTATTTTATTTTAGTTTTATTATTTCTCCAATAGAAATTTCCTGCGTGTTATTTATAAATATCTTCCTCACTTCCCAAAACCTCCCCCCCCCTTGTTTTCAGAAGGAAATTCTGGCTAAACTAGCAGTTTAGTAGTTGATTCATCTGTATCATTTACAGTTGATTAAGATTGTATTACGTCCCATTTCGTTAATTTTTACAAATTGCCAATTTCAGAATATTTAAAAAATCGATAAACTACGAAATTGTGAGCGTTGTGTATAGAACCAAAACAGATTTTTTCCTTCCAATTGATTTTTTTTGGGGGGGGAGTTGGTTTTACTATAGATTATTATAGCAAATAAGTGGATTTTATCTTTTCCCATACATAAAGCTCTCGCGGTACGTCCGCTAAATAATTGAACCAAATTTTTTCCATGGTTGTTTGAAAGTATGAGCTAGATGCTGTAATAATTTTTAATAATTCAGTGCTCACCTTTACTATTACAATGAGATAATTTCAAAATTTTCGAAAGACAACAGCTACGTTTTAAACGTGACGTTTGAAAAGTGTAAAAAAAAAACGACCCCCACAAATAGCGTTGGAGCGATTGGCGTTAGGCCTAAATTGTCAGTATCTGCTAAAAAAGATCATTTTAAACAAAAACAAATAATTACAACACAAAGATTGAGAATCTTTAATTAACTTACATAGTTAGATAGTAGTAGAAGCCCAAATCGAAGACACCACGAGCAGAACATTTTAGGGAAAAAAAAAACTAATAGCATAGAGACAGAGTGTTTCTTCAGTTAGCTCTGCGGATATGTAACGGAATATTATCAGCTACACGCCAATTGTTCTATTACCATTTTTAGTTTTTTAATACGCTGATCAATTTGCGCAAGGCAAAAGTCGCGGCTGCTACTCAAAAATTTTGAAATTATCCTTCCGTGACCATGAGCGCTGTGCTGTTAAAAATCGTAAAAATCTGCAGGCATACCTTCCAAGAAACCATAGGGGAGGGTGGCCCAAAGCAGGTTGGTTTTCGAAGAACGCTCGAAAATTGTAGTTTTGGGATTTTAATCGCAACAATTTCGGTTTTCTTTCCTAGCAGGGTTCTTGAACTTTAAATTAAAAAGTGATTTTTGTATTATTTCAAACCCAATATTTATTTATTATCAAACTTAACAAACATGTGAAAAACCCTCTTTGCCCTACCATTGAACCCAAAGCGGATAAGTTTAACTAATTGTGGTTTGGTACATTTTAAAATCAAATATGAAGTTATAAATGATTAAAATAGTTGACTAGCTACCTGCCATCATATAAAAAAATATATAACTGTTGTATTTATCCAATTTAAAGTCAGTACATTTGTTTATAAAGCATAAAGAAATAACTGAACTAATTAATATACTAATTAATTGCCATTTTAAAAAATAACTTTTAAAAGTTATACTTATGGAAAATCTAAGTCAACACATGTGTCAAGAAATTATAAATAAACTAGCTGCGTTGCCCGGCTTTGCCCGGTCTATTTTAAAAACAAAAATTGTGTCAAGTGACGTATATTCAACAATCAGGCATAAATAAAAGAAAATAAAAATCATCATGCAAAATTTCAACTCCAAACAATGACGACTGATATTAAAATACTTTTAAGAAATTAAAATAAAATGAGAAAGATGGATTTAAAAAGCGTAACTATGGAAACACAAAATAAAATAAGTTTCAGAGTTGAAAATGAGAAAGATAGAAACAATGGATTCAAAAAGCGTTACCGTGGAAACGCAAAATAAAATGGTTAAAAACTTAAATAGAGAACAAATTTTTGAACTTCATTTAATTCGCTTGTAACTTTTTTTCTAATGGAGATAGAGAATTAAACTTCCGACCATAGGTCGAGTTAGATCTGAAGTAAAAAAGGTAACTCTTTTCAATGGTGTTAAAACGAAAACTGTAGGACAATTCCTTCACTTTTTGTTGATGGATTTAATGAAGAAAGTATTGCCTAAATTTCAGCTAAGCCTAAACAAATTCGAGCTAAAAACGTAAATAACTCCCGCCGCAATTAAGTTAGAGCGTTGGAACAAATTGCGTAGAACGCGGAAAATTCTACCCTTTCCAACGATATGTAATATTACTAATTGCGAGTAATTTTTTACCCCCATATTCGGGAATTTATGTAAAAATTGGGCCTAAATTGGAATAAAAAAAGAACTATTCATCGAATTTTTTTCGAACTGGTCTGCAAACCTTCTCAGGACTTAAAGGAACAAATTGTGAAAATTTCAGCGAAATCGGCCGAGTAGCTCTCGAGTTTTGCGAGTTCGAACAAACAGACGCTTTTTGGACACTTCATTTTATACTATGTAGAGATATATGAATAAATCCTATAACCGCTTTGCCCGACCCGCTTTGCCCAAAGGCACGTTTTGCATTTCAATAATTATAACCCTCTAATTAATAATTTAAAAAAAACGAAATGACCATCGTAGTTTATAGGTGGATAGTGTCAGAATAAGTTAATATTATTGACAATAAAAAAATAAGCCGGTCTTCGACTAATCACAAGTTACAAAACTTCATCTTTTTTTAAATATATATATATATATATATATATATATATATATATATATATATATATATATATATATATATTAAAGCCTGGTAGCGCCATGCTGCTTCACGAGGACTGATAATAACTCGGGGGTGTTCGAGCAAACACGACATACGTATTCATCGCCGCTAACACGCTATGGGGGTGGGGGGCATACGAAGGCCTACCCTCTTTGGGCGACCTACCCGCTTTGAGCGGCCTACCCGCTTTAAGCCACCTTCCCCTACGTGAAATTTTGGATCAATTTGTTCAGCAGATGGACAGATAGCGCTTCAAATGAAGAAAAAGTTTCTTTCGCACCACCCAGTCTTTCGTTGATGAGAATAAAAAGATAATAGCCTAAATTTCTGTTTGAGTAAATGTTATGCTTTTGGAACATTAACTCACTATTATTTTAATTTTTTGCAGCCTATCAAGGTCTCTCAGACTTCATAATTGTTTTCAGTTCTACGTATTTACTACCTCCCCCCAAAATTTAATTAAAACCGAAAGAGAAGAAATACATATCACATAAAATAAATAAACAAAAATTGCATACATATCTCTTATACCTTATGAGTTTGACAAACTCATTGATGAATAGACAAGAAGAATCCTTTAACCTTAGTTTGAGCAGCTCCCACCACTCTAAAAGAGAGACACATTTTGGGCGATTTCATTCAATCATCCCACAACAAGACATTTTAACATAATGCAAAGTAATCATAGGTTAGACCGGGACATGCTTACGCATTGCCCTTTTTTCAAAGCGAAATATACTTGGATAGTCAACAGTCGTAACAGATTGATACTGCTCCCTAGAAAATATCCTCAGTAGTGTTTTAGCATCAGTCGATCTTCGGTCTCGCAAGCAGAAAGAATAATCTGTTTTTTACCAAGTTGAGTAAATTTTGAGTTGACCGTTTCGAAGCTTATTGTGAATAAATAATACTTAGTTAAAAAAGAAAAAAATATATAAAATCTAGCAGAATTTTATCCTTTTTTAAGAATTGTATTTGTATGAAATGAAATGTTTGCACGGTTTTTTTTTTTTTTTTTGAGCAATCACGATTGCTTATTGTTTTCATTTGACAGTCTTTGGTGTCCGTGCCTTTTTCAGCTCCCACCGTCACCTGCAGGTGCGACTCCGTCCCACGGTAGCCGCTCCTAGTCGGTGGCGTCCTACACACATGCACGCTCATACACATACGCAGTCACACACATACACAGTGCCTTTACACAGATACACACAGGTCTACGCACACACAAAAGCCTACACATACACAACTAATACACACGTCTCCGTTCAAGAGGAGAGGTAGACTTGGAAGGACAAGAGCCATGTCTAGAAACAAGTGAGTAGGGTAGTAACCAATGGGCAGGGTACTGTCGCAACTCGTGATTGCGAAAAACATAATTTGAATTCAAAATTTCAGAATTCAAATTAATTTTCTTTTTCTTTTTTTTTTTTTTTTTTTTTTTTTTTTTTCACGTTAAAAATAAATCCGCACTTCGAGACGGGGCAAGTTTACGCGTAGACGTCAGAGCACCTTTACGTACGTTCTTACTGTGTCTTACTTCTAAACGTGCCCAGCCGCTTTTTTTTCCTCCAAACTGTCTCAAAACTTTTAGTATTTTCAGGCTATTTAGTTTTGAAAACCACCATTTAATTTTTAATTGAGTTACAAATTCTTATAGCTTACAATCATGTAGTGTAGTCTTCATGCCTGTTCAGCTTTTACTTTATACACTATTCAGTCTGTAATATACTTTATTTTAACGATGGTAAGACATCATGTTCAAAACATTAACAGAACCACGTTAGATGTCAAAATAAATGTGTGAAAACGTGCACCATGTCCGGAGCCCGTTTACGCAACCGACTTGGACTCAAAAATATTTTTTTAACGGTTAAAAACACAAACTGAGCAACAACCGATTGTACCTATTTTGACTCCCATTAACTGCTTCATAAAAACGTAATGTCTAAAATTTTCTACGTTAAAACATAAAACTTGAAAATTCATTGAAAAAAATGCGCGTAAAGGTGCCCCAGTCTACCCTACATCACACTTCAAATCTTTTCAAATACTCCACTTTCAACCCGGGAGGACACGCGGGGGTCATTTTATGACCCTAAGCCTTCTGCAATTAGTAATTGCCGAAAAACTAGCCACCAGTCCATTTTTTTTCTTATCAGTAACAGAGTTTGGTCCCTCATCTCCCTTTTGATTGCAGTTTGAGCTGATTTCGGGCTTTTGTTCTCCCCTAAAACGTGTTTAGTCAGTTACTGGTGTCATAAAGTGACCCAACGCATCCTACCGTTCCTCTTACAGACCAACTATTTTGAATGGTCAATAAATTTATTTTGTTCATATTCCTTCAGTATTGTTCAGTATCATTTTATGTAAATAGTAATAATAATAAAATACGAGAAAAAAATAAGTCGTTTTCGAACTCTTTGTTGAAATTTAATCAAATAAACGTTTTATCAATGAATAATATGGAGCTAAAGATTTTTCAGAAGAAAAATACTCAGATCATGAAAAATTCTGCGAATATTACACACAGTTGAAAAAAAATAGAAGTACTTTAAATGTAATGAATAAACTCTGCTATCAACTTATGCAATTTTATTGCAAAATATGATGTAAAGTAAGACAAGATTGCTTTAAATGTAGCGATTTTTTTTTCAGTTTTAATTTTAAAAAATAAAACATTTTTCGTATTAATTCAACAAGTTTCTGCATCAAAAATACCAATAACAACATTCTAGTTGTTATAAAATTTTTAAAACTCATATAAAGCGTTATTATCTGCTGTGTGTTTGAACTTGATTTAAAGAACAATTGTAGAAATACTTACATTTTAAGTGCGATGTAAAGCTCATTTATAAATTGCACTTATGTCTAACATTCAACTTCAATGTCGAAAATTATACGACGTTATGGTTTTAACAGTAAATAAGTCGAAAGATAATGTTTTTTAGCGTATAGCTGAATATTGATCTAGGTTCATTCAATGATCCCCGCGCATCCTAATTTTTTCCCCCAGGAAGCGAGCATTCTCCCAAGTTAAGATATTCCATTTTCAAGTAATACGCCAATGTTAGAGGTCATAAAAAACTCTTTATTAGGAAAAAGGATATTAAGGAAAGGATATTTATTAAGGAAAAAAAAGATTTTTCCTTAATAAATATCTCTCAACCGATCAATAAATATCTCTAAACTGTTATTAGTTTTTGATGATATTAGAGTAAAAGCAGTTATTTTCGCGAGACATAGTTTTATTGAAAATGAAGATATCCGTGATTTTTTGAACGGAAAATTTAGCAAATTTTATATGAACAGACCCGAAAGTTAAAAAATCCACCAAGAAAAGATATTTTGCGAGGATTGTATTTTCGTAATTGCGACGGGCTTGCTAAAATCACAAAAGTTAAAGCCTCGCTAAAATAACTGCATTTACTATAATAGACAGTTAGGAGTGTCTTTCATAACCTTGGGCCAACAGAGGATAACGTCATTTAAATAACAAAATCGTTTTTGTCTGATACTCGTGAGTTTGAGAAATAAATGCCTTTGTGCTGAGAAATAATAGAAAGTATCCATCGTTGATTAGCACAAATAAAGATTACTGAATACACGCGTACCGGATGAATTTACATCCAAAAGCTTACAACTTTGAACTGAAACGAGCTAATGTGTGCATCACATGATTTCTTTTTACTCCAATTTAATGTCATTTCCCCATTACTGGCAATTTTATTGTGATTCAATAGTTTACTCTCTAAATATCACCAACAGTGGCCAAATTGAAAGAGATTTTTTAAAAAATCCCCAAATTTGTCGCCAAGTTGGCGACAAAACTTGGCGACCAAAAGACTGGCGATATATCGCCAAGTGTCCGCCAAATTATAACACCACTTTAGTTTACATCGAAATTAAAAATGATTTCCCCACAAAAAAAGGGCAAAAGACCCCTTTAGAAACACCCGAATGCCACCAAAAGGGGAGGTGCACAATTAGACCTCACTAGGAGTCTATATACTAAATTTCAATTTTCTAGGATTTACCGTTCTTGAGTTCTGCGACACACATATGCACATCCGCACATTCGCACAGCACATACATACATACATGCGTACATACAGACATCACGAGAAAATTCGTTGTAATTAACTCGAGAATCGTCATTATGGATATTTCGCGTATCTATACGTGCTTAGGCACTTATCCACGTGTGGTCGAGTCGAAAAAAAAACTTAATATTCATTCGGGGGTGAGTAAGATGGAAATTAAGGTCGAATTTCGAGTGAAAATTTTTTCGCGAATACAAAACTTCCTTTTTTGTAAAAGGAAGTAAAAAGGGTTCCTGAAAACTTCTCGGATGTCTTTACATCCAAAAGCTCACAACTTTAAATTAAAAAAGAGGGTGAGTTCCTGGAAACCCCTCGAATGTTTTTGCATCCAAACGCTCACAAATTTGAATTGAAAAAGGGTATCTGGCATCCCTGAAACACGTGTATTCAGTAATCTGCTTATTTGTGCTAAACAACGTTTTATATTTCCTGTTACTTGTTGGTTTGATTATATTTTTATGGAACTTAGAGTGTTAATCATGATAGCATTTTGACACAATTTCGAAATTAAAACCAAATTTTACATAACCTTGTATGAAAAACAGCAACATTTTGCTTGTAAATCTGACCAATGCTCTTATTACCAACCATATTATTCCTTGTAATTTATTCTTTAATAAAATATTTACAAGCTGATGCATTAATGTTATGTATTATCAACATTAGCCGATGAATATCGACACCCGCATACCAAAGACATCGATGGAAGACCAAATTATTCGGATGAATCACCAGTCCACGTCCACGCATTCAAATTTCGGCAATTCATAGTAACGTATACAGTGGAATCAAAACTTTAAGGGATATTAGAGGGTACGATAAGAAGAAAGAATCAGAAGGAACATAAGGTTGCAAACGCAATGCTTACGTGCTACGTGCACACATAGCCATAATTTGGTGGATGCAAAGCAGGTCACAAATGTATTACACAAATACGATTTCACACAACATTTTAGTTTTTAAGAAAGGTTTAGAGCAGTTAAGTAACGGCCTGTAAGAGCTCTAATACACGAGTCGCAAACAAAGGCCGCGATTAGTGATTGTAATACCGGTATACCGAATATCACGATCTATTTTGAAATTTCGTAATACCGGTATTTGATGGGATAGAATACTAGTATTTTCGGTATTAGCCAAAAACAATAAATAGTCTGGAATTAAAGAGTTTTTATATTAACTAATTAGATACCCACTGTTATTTTAAATATAAATTTCATTTTCGACGAGACAGTTCCAAAATCAATCTATTGAAGCAAAAATTTGGCTTCAAAAGCACGAATTTATGGAATGTCAATGAATAAAAGTAGCGGAAAGATTACTAGATGATATTTTTATCACCAGATGGTGTGATGAATCGCACCTTCGTGAGTTTATGAGAACCACGTTTTTATTTTTTTACATTTCCTTGACTTGCCCTCGAGTGAAAGCTAATTTAAAGTGTAATTATGAATGTGTTTGTGCTATGAACAATTTATTCCAACCATCAATTACATTTATTCTTTTTAATATATTTTTTTCAAATATTTGTCTCAACTGTACTGAATTTTGAGAAAAACTTTTTTCTATTTAGTATAACAAACAGTAATTTGTTGTCGCCGGTATTAGCGTGCTGTTCTGTCTCGGTATTCACTTTTATACCAAACGAGATTTATAATATCTTGAACATTTGCAATAATTCTAAGGCATAATCAGTTGGAACATATTTTCAGAAATTTACATAAATGTAAATAATTTCGAAAACAACACGAAAAATAGAAACTAACAAGATGAAATTCATCGTAAATTTTAAACCAAAGGGTTAATAAAAAGGAAACACAAACCTATTCTGACTAAGAGGAAATCGCTGAAGATGATTTTCATGCTAGAAAAGAGTTATCACTCGAAGAACAGTTTGTAAATATAAAGGGTGTTCCGTTTTAACCTGCAAGATTTTTATTATCGCAACCGTTAGTCTTAGATGTATACTTCCAATCGCAAACATGTTCAAAATCTAATGCAAATTTAAGGTATTGAAACTGTGAAGTCAAAATAAAAATGAGTAAAAAATACAAAATTTTACTTTTTATACGGGTCCTAGGTCACCTAACTAATATTTAGAGAAATAATCTCCATTGAAAACTATTACTGCCGCAAAAAACTTGACATTTGTGCGACCAAAACTCAAGGAGATATTCCACTTCAAAGTTTTAAGGAACCATACTGAAGATGAGATTGGAACTTATCGCCCTTTAAGAAAAATGACAGGTCGCCAAAATAAGAAAAACAAAGTATTTATATTTTTCATTGCTATTCAAAAATAAATGCAAATGTTATGCCGTTATACGCAAAAACACACTACAAAGCCTCGAACAATTTGAAAACCACTCTATGCACCCATATAATTTTAAAAACACTTGTTAACTGCTATATTTTCCCCCAAAAGGTGTTACTGGCGACGAGTGAAAAATGATGTCACATAAAAGTGTGTCACATAACGCTGCGTTTCAAATCTCGGTGAATATTGATCGTACTAATTTCGAATTTTTTGTGTTGGAATTGTTTTATAATGGGTGTTATTTCCCTAAATATAAGTCAGGGGACCTGGGGCCCGTATAAAAAGTTTAATTTTGTATTTTTTAACTTCTTTTTATTTCACTTCAAACTTTCAATACCTTAACCCTGCATCGAGATTTTGAACATTTTTGCAATTGGAAGAAATATACATTTAGGGATTGCTCTCTCTTGCAATTGGAATCTCTTGCAGTTGAAATCTTGTGCAATTGGAATTTATACATCTAGAACTAACGGTTGCAAAAATAAAGGTCTTGCAGGTTAAAACGGAACACCCAGTATAACAGTAAATGTTCTTGATCAAAAAAATTACCCACAATACAAAAGAAACACTCACGCTCACAAAAATGATTTTTTCAAATGCAACAATTTAAAGACCGAATTATTGAAGATGAAGAACTTTCAGGCAACTAGCGGAGGTGTATCGCGCATTATTAACAGTACCATCGGCCTGCGTGAATTCAGAAAGTATATTTTCAACTGCAGGAAATTTGAACACTACACTGGGAACCAGGCTTAGTGACATTTAAATAGATGCATTATGTTTTTTTCTATTTGTGATTTTTTATTATGATATTCGTTCCTTCAGTTTATATTTGTTCACAATAAGTAAATAATGCACTTTTTGCACAAATAATAAAATGTGGCAACGAAACACAAGGTTTTTGAATGTTTTTTGAGAAATTTCTAATACCGGTATTTCGGTATCACATTAAAAAAAATACCGAATACCGGTATTGCATTTTTGTTCCGGTATTGCAATCCCTAGCCGCGATCTATAAAAATTTGTCAAAATTCTCGTTCTTGCGACTGTAAGTGCTTTGTCATTGCAATGCATGTATTACAGCTGAAAGCGGCAGATTTCAACAACCACTTTAAACCTTAATTAAAACTTAAAATGTTACGTAAAATCGTGTTTGCGTAATAAATTTATGATCTGTTTTGCGTCCATCAGTTTCTGGCTTTGTGTGCATGTAACGCGTCAGCATTGCGTCTGCGACCATATAGTTATATGATTCTTTCTTATTAACCTCCCCTCTAACACCCTTTAACGTTTTGCCAAAACAATTTAGACTCACCATGTTTTTCAGTGGAACGAAGGGAACTAATGTCATATAACCCACCCTAAGCTACTTTTTCCTGTTAGCGCCAAAAAAGCGAAAGTTGGATTTTACTCTTAATTAACGGTCAAGTTTGAAAAAACTGGCATTTTTAATATTTACTCATCAAAACACAGCTACTGAATGTAAACCAACACAAAATAAGCTTTCCTATAGGGTATATTGCACGGAAAAACAAGAATCTATCTACGTGAAACAGCTCAAAAGAAAACAAGTTTGAACAGATTTAAGATTGCCTTCGGGTTGCCAAACACAGGTTATTTTCGCCAGGAATGCCATGCTTAAAAAAATATCGCCTAATTGGCGAGAAAAATATTTCAATTTTGTGCAAAACACTGGATGTCGCCAAATGGGAGGGGGGGGGGGTATATCACATCTGTACCATACGAAGATCAAAGAAGACAATTTACTTGTTAATAAGCTATAGTTGGGACATGCGTAACCTGGCAGCATTGTCAAAAGATCCTAATCATAGGATTACAGCGCTGCCAAGTTAGATTTCCACTAAAGTCTACAATTTTTTATTTTCAATGTATCTGTCTCTCATTCTAAAAGACTTTTATTTTTTATTCTAGGTAGGTGACTTCATCTATGCTATCATCGTTTCTGTGATGTATTTCCATTTTGGTGAGCACATTTCATACTTAGTGTATAACCTATTGAAACGTCGACACGTTTGACGCAAAAGCAATAGATCCAACGTATCAACAACAAAATTTTAGCTGATAGATATTTTGCAAAAAATACCGTCATTTATAAGTGGAAAAAGTGCTAATTCATCCAATGTTTATGTGAAAAGTAGATGAGTATACGTATCATCCTAGGATTTGGTGAAAAGTGGATGAGTATACGTATCATCTTAGATTCAACAGTTCTGCTTGAAGAGATGCAAGTGCTCTAAAGATACACTTTATTTGCATATTACGCCGCACGTTTTCATGTACACGCTTATGTATTTATATACTTGCGTAAGAGTAAATTTTGATGAGCCATTTTAAAGGGTAGAACTTTTTAAAGGGAAAAAATAGACAAGTATATGTTTCATCTCAGATTCCACAGCTCGACTCTAAGATAGATATACTTTAAGTGCTTAAAGATATATTTTATTCATATAATACATCTTACGTTTTCATGTATACACTTATGTATTTATAGAATTGCGTAAGAGCAAATTTAGGTGAAACGTTTTAAGGGGTGGCGATTTTTAAAGGCAAAAAAAAAAGTTGATGAGTATATGTATAATCTTAGATTCAACAGCTCTGCTCTAAGAAACATACTTTAAGTGCACTAAAAACACTTTATTTATAAAATGTAAGTCAATTGTTTCTGTATACTCTTATGAATTTATACATTTGCGTACGACTAAAGTTAGATGAAACATTTTAAAAGGTAGCGATTTTTAAAAGAAAAACATTAAGAGACCAAATAATTATTTGTAGTTTAAAATCTGGCTATAATAACCCTTAAGTTTCTCAAATTGTGAAAGGTATTTTAATAGTTAATATTTCCAACTATAAATTGAATAATATTGTTCAGAAATTTACAATCATTTGTAAGTTCTTTGCTTAAAAAAAATATTATGTATTTCAATCGAAGTTATTAATATCTTTAATGCGTTTATACAATTTATGTAAACATTTCCAATTAATTAAATCCATATCTCCTCCTTGATGACAAAAGATTTGTTAAGATATACATGAGTTGAGTAGTGCTAAGATAATGTTGTAAATTTTCCTTCCATATCTGCCGAGTTAATGCTTTACTAAAGGAGAAATGGAGAGTGCATTATGCTTTCAAATAAGATGAGACAAATGCATATAAGTTGTTCATGCAACTAACTCGAGTTCTTATAATATAGCTATTGAATAATAATATTACATGCGTAGATAGGTTTTATAGAGCCATCCTTTTGCATCGGATTGATTGATTTGGAAATGTGCAAAAGCCTGTAGCATTTAAACGAAATAATAAGTATTTTTTGGGGAATTTAAATATAAGTCTGATTGTAAAAATGACAAAAAAAAAAAGACTTTTAGCAAGCGATTTTGGGATTTCTGAACTAAATTACAGTCATTCTGCTGATTCCACGTTTTTCTCGATATGCAAAAAATTTTCTCACAGGAATATAGTACTTCTGCCATAACATAATGTTACAAATTCTGTAAATAGTAATTATTGTAGGAACGTAACCTGTAAATAGTTTCCCGTAATGAATATACAACCCCTTTTTTCATTCGGCTAAAGTATACGACCCCTATTTTCTTTCTTTTCATTGATAACGGTCTACTACTTTACAGAAGCGTGTGGAATATTTGAGAAATTTCTTTTCGGTGTATTTAAGCCGTTAGCGATGGATAAACAGAGTCAGTTTCGATTCAGATTTCGAACTGAGAAGATTTTTGCTCTGTTTATAGCGAGGCATTTCGCTGTGTTGTTTTCGTATTTGGAAGTAAATACGTGTGTAAACGTTGAGTTTACGGTGTTGTGTGATAATTGCTTAATTGCTGATGAATAATTTAGCAGTTGTTGAAGATCTTTCCTGTACATAGTGTAAATAAATTTCCTGTGTTTTTATCAAGAACTGTGTCTTCATTTCAAGAAAGTGGAAGTCGCACCGAATCCGTTACAATTTGGCGCCCAACGTGGGGCTTCTTCTGGACTTTCTTGGAGTAAGTGTGACTTTGGACATTTTTTCATAAAGACTTTGAATTTATAGACTTTGTTTTTATGGTGATTACTCGCGCAATGGATGAACAATTAAAACAACTTCTTGACGCAATCACCTCTGTGAAGAGTGATATGGCGGCTAATCAAGAACAATTAAAAAATGATATGGCGGCTAATCAAGAACAATTAAAAAATGATATGGCGGCTAATCAAGAACAATTAAAAAATGATCTGACTGCAAGTATGTTGGCAAATCAAGACCAGTTAAAAAGCGATTTAACGGTGCTGAAAAAGGACTTAACGTCTAACCAAGAAGAAATTAAAAACGACCTTATTTCGGTAAAGACTGTGATGGAAAATAAATTTAATGACATAGAGCATCGAGTTGATGCTATTGAAGAAAAATTTAATACTGTTGAAAGCCGATTCAATGCTGTAGAAAATAAATTTGAAGATGAAGATAGAAGATTTCATCAATTTAAAGAAGAGATCTTTAAGGACGTGGAAAGGAGATTGGCGACCGCGGAAAGCAGCTCTGTACAGTTTGGCGCTCCCACATCGGTTGCTCGACCGTCCATTAAACTGGCCACATTTGATGGGAAAAGTTCGTGGCAGGTGTACAAGACCCAATTCATGATAGTGGCGGAAGCGAACGGATGGGACTCGGCTACCAAGGCCTGCCATCTTGCAGCATCCCTGAGAGGTGACGCAGCGGACATTCTTCAGACCCTTCCGGACAGCCAGCGCCTCTATTTCGCCGCCCTCACATCTGCGTTGGAGCTTCGCTTCGGTAAGAAATGCCAGAAAGATTTCAGCCGACTCCAGTTGAAGTCCCGTTTCCAGAAAACCGGGGAAACCCTGCAAGAGCTAGCGGCGGACGTCGAGAGACTGTCTCATCTTGCTTTTTGCGACTGTCCTGCGGATGTTCGGGACAACCTGGCACTCAACTACTACATCGACGGGGTTCGAGATCCGGAAATCCAGAAAGCTCTACGGATGGCGGATGTCAAAGACCTGAACTCTGCTGTTGTGTATGCGATGAAGTTGGAGGCCGCCCAGCAAGCAACCCGTGTGGATCGCCATCCCATCCGAACTCTGGAAGCTGATGAGTCTGATTCCAGGTCGTCCCACCTCGCTGAACTCGAGAGACAACTCGGTGACTTGGCAAGACATCTGAGCAGCATAACAGCCCAAAAGAAACAAGAGCAGAAGTGCTGGAAATGCGGTAGTGAAGGACACCTGCGAAGGAGTTGTCCGGCTCGCCAAGCTACGCGAGGGAAGGAAATCACCACCACCAGAGCTCTGCAGATTTCCTCTTCTAGTAGTGGCAGTGATGGACTTTTCATTTACGCCCATGTAAATGGGAATCCTTGCAAACTGATTGTTGACACTGGAGCCAATGTGACAATCGTTAGGACAGACGTGGCTCGTGAATTTGGATTGAAACTGCTGTGGACATCGCCACGCGTAAGTCTCCAGACTGTGACAGGTGACAAAATCGAGATTGACGGTAAAGTGGACTTGGAAATAGTGTTTGGGAATGCCACCTACCATCATACGGCATTCGTCGCTGATATCACGGACCCCTTCATTCTCGGATTGGACTTTTTGAAGAAATATGACTTCACTCTCGACTTCAAGACTAATGAGCTGCACTCGATGAGAGAAGACATAGCCGTTTTCCCTGCAGAAAGTGATGTAAAATCCGCTCATCAAATAATAGCCCAAACAGATTTATCGATTCCCTCAAGGTCAGAATCATTAATACCTGGCTCCATTGAAGAAACCAATAGTTTTCGATTTGGATTCATTGAATACCCTAACCTAAGCAATAGCCTAAAAGGAGTGCTGGTAGCATCTACGCTTGTGGACCTTTCTAAGGATGTAATTCCCGTGAGAGTAGCCAACTTGAGTGAAAGGCCAAGAAATATCCGGAAAGGTGAACTGTTAGCAACTTGTACTCCAGTAAACTGCATCATTAGAAGAATCAATTCCCCCGAGACTGTGTCTTCTGAGTCCTTGACATCGAAGTTAATTGGGAGTGCACCATTAACGAAAGATCAAAGAACTGCTGCGGAACAATTGGTGGACGACTTCAAGCATCTGTTTTCATCTACATCGGAGGATGCGGGTCGGACGAATTTAACGCAGCATAGGATCTACACTGGAGAACACCCCCCTATTAAACAGCATCCAAGACGACTACCGTTCGCCAAGAAGGAAGAGGTTGAGACCCTCCTGAAAGAGATGAAGGAGAATGATGTAATCGAACCTTCATCCAGTCCTTGGGCCTCTCCCATCGTCTTGGTCCGAAAGAAAGATGGCTCCACCAGATTTTGTGTCGATTACCGGCGGCTGAATGAAATCACCAAGAAAGACAGTTACCCTCTTCCACGGATAGACGACACCTTAGACACTCTTTCCGGACACAAGTGGTTTTCGACCCTGGACTTGAAGAGCGGCTACTGGCAGGTTGAGATACACCCTGATGACCGAGAGAAGACAGCGTTTACAACTGGACAAGGCTTATGGCAGTTTAAAGTGATGCCCTTCGGCCTCTGCAATGCACCAGCTACGTTCGAGCGTCTTATGGAGACAGTGTTAAGAGGACTTTCCTACGAATCCTGTCTGGTCTACTTAGACGATATCATCATCGTGGGACGCAGTTTCGAAGAACATCTGGCAAATCTTAGGAAGGTGCTGCAAAAGCTTAAGGAAGCCAATTTGAAGTTAAGCCCGTCCAAATGTAATTTGTTCCGCCGGGAAGTGAACTACCTTGGTCACATCATCTCTTCTGAAGGTGTACAAACCGATCCAGAAAAGGTGTCTGCTGTCAAGAGTTGGAGTCGTCCCGAAAACATCCATCAGCTGCGAAGTTTCCTGGGGCTCTGCACGTACTACAGGAAGTTTGTAAAGGGTTTTTCCAACATCGCACGACCTTTGCATAAGCTGACGGAGAGCAAGCAAAAGTTTGAATGGTCCAAAGAATGCGAAGCTGCATTTCTACGACTGAAGGAGGCTTTAACATCAACGCCTATCCTCGCCTATCCTCAGCCTGAAAAATCCTTTATCCTGGACACTAATGCGAGCAACGAGGGCATCGGAGCTGTTTTATCCCAAGAAATTGACGGAAATGAACATGTCATCGCTTACTGGAGCAAATGCTTATCAAAGTCGGAGCGAAATTACTGCGTCACCAGAAAGGAGTTACTGGCCATAGTGAAAGCTGTAGAACACTTCCATCATTACCTCTACGGCCGAAAATTTCTGCTTCGTACAGATCATGCCTCATTAACTTGGCTTTTGAACTTCAAGAATCCAGAAGGCCAGATAGCCAGATGGATACAGCGGCTCCAGGAATATGACATGGAGATCAAGCATCGAAAAGGGTTATCTCACGGTAATGCTGACGCTTTATCAAGGAGACCCTGTCCTGAGAACTGCCACTATTGTTCCCGAATCGAGAAACAGTATGGAACGACTAGCCCTACCGACTATCAGGTGACAGTGACTCCAACATCATCAGAACCTGATCCATGGAGTGATGACCAAGTTCGAAAAGATCAACTTGAAGACCCCGACATAAAACCAATTTTAGAGTTCATGGAAAGTGACAGTCGACGCCCTAGCTGGCAGGACGTTTCCATCTTCAGTCCTGCAACAAAAAAGATACTGGGCTTTATGGAACTCACTCCATTTACGGAACGGCGTGCTACACCGGAAATGGGAATCTGACGACGGCAAGACATCTAGGTGGCAGTTACTACTTCCTCGATCCAGGATTTCAGATGTTCTGAAAGAAATACATAGTAGTGCGACTGGAGGACATTTTGGTGTCTTGAAAACTCTCAATAAAGTTCGGGAGCGCTTCTTCTGGAGTAAGGCGAAGGATGACGTGGAGAAGTGGTGCCATTCTTGTGACGCCTGTGCTGCTCGTAAAGGACCGAAGAAGAGAAGCAGAGGGAAGCTACATCTGTACAACGTTGGAGCTCCTTTCGAACGAATTGGGATCGACATCCTGGGTCCTCTACCAAGAACTGCTGATGGGAACAAATACATTCTTGTTTCCATCGACTACTTCACCAAATGGCCGGAAGCATATCCCATTCCAGATCAAGAGGCTACTACCGTAGCAGAGACT
Organism: Uloborus diversus; assembly: GCF_026930045.1. Taxonomy (NCBI): domain Eukaryota; kingdom Metazoa; phylum Arthropoda; class Arachnida; order Araneae; family Uloboridae; genus Uloborus; species Uloborus diversus. Next base: position 25,397,230 of record NC_072734.1, on the reverse strand, counting down.
CTAGTCCAACATTGGATCTCGAGATACGGAACACCTTTGCAGATTCATTCCGATCAAGGGAGGAATTTCATCTCTGCTGTGTTTAAGGGCCTATGTCAAATTTTCGGAATTGAGAAAACTAGGACAACACCACTACACCCACAATCGGACGGCATGGTGGAGAGATTTAACCGCACTATCTTGAACAATCTCTCACTTATGGTATCCAGAAATCAACAGGATTGGGACAAGAAGCTACCTTTGTTCCTGCTGGCCTACCGCAGTGCTGTCCACGAGACTACCGGATATGCCCCATCTCAGATGCTCTTCGGACGAGAGCTTCGGCTACCTTGTGATCTCGTCTTCGGTCGTCCTCCGGATGCGCCTTCATCGCCTGAGGAGTACATCCAGGATCTCCTGGCCCGGTTGGAAGACGTTCATAACTTCGCACGAGAGCGAATCAACATCGCGGCGGAGAAGATGAAGACCCGATACGACACAAGGTCTACTGGACATGAATTCAACGAAGGCGACAAGGTTTGGTTATGGAATCCCATCCGACGGAAAGGTCTTTCACCCAAATTGCAGTCCCATTGGGATGGACCCTACAAAGTCGTTAACCGACTAAATGACGTCGTAGTGAGGATCCAAAAATCACCTAATGCAAAACCTAGGGTTGTACATTATGATCGGTTAGCCCCATACTATGGCCATAGTTCATGAGTATTACGTAAACAACCATGGTTGATAACATAAAAGTTGTAGATAATTTTTGCTTTTAATGTTTAGTAATATTTCTTGTTATTATTGTGTTTTCTGTATCTGTTAGTTATTAATTAATGTGTATATTTGTAAACTTGTGATAGAAGTTTGGCACCCTTTCTGGGGATTGTACTGCCCGGGACGTGCAGTCCTTGGGAAGGGGGCAATGTTACAAATTCTGTAAATAGTAATTATTGTAGGAACGTAACCTGTAAATAGTTTTCCGTAATGAATATACAACCCCTTTTTTCATTCGGCTAAAGTATACGACCCCTATTTTCTTTCTTTTCATTGATAACGGTCTACTACTTTACAGAAGCGTGTGGAATATTTGAGAAATTTCTTTTCGGTGTATTTAAGCCGTTAGCGATGGATAAACAGAGTCAGTTTCTATTCAGATTTCGAACTGAGAAGATTTTTGCTCTGTTTATAGCGAGGCATTTCGCTGTGTTGTTTTCGTATTTGGAAGTAAATACGTGTGTAAACGTTGAGTTTACGGTGTTGTGTGATAATTGCTTAATTGCTGATGAATAATTTAGCAGTTGTTGAAGATCTTTCCTGTACATAGTGTAAATAAATTTCCTGTGTTTTTATCAAGAACTGTGTCTTCATTTCAAGAAAGTGGAAGTCGCACCGAATCCGTTACAATATCCATCCCTGGTTAAACAGAATCGGGAACAGTGTCTCAATTAACCAGACTGCTCCTTAAAATCCGGGACGTTTGCTATCCTGCTAGTGAATGAGGAAAGTTTTTTGAAATTGAATTAGTTTGTAGTCTTAAACGTTATGTGAAAAGCGCCATTTTTGAAATTCTATCAACGGACTTTGAAATTCTCCCCTCACAATAAAGCTGTTAAAATGAGGATTTTTTTACGCCAATTTACTATTCATCAGTATTTTAGTTCACAGCAGAATTCCCGCACTGTAGCAGAAGTCCCCAATGAGATTTTATTTAGTTAGTGAGAATTTCACACATACGAATTACCACAGCTAGATTTTTGAGGAATTCGAACAATCAAAATCACAATATATTAATTACAAAAAATAAAACTCTCTTAAACCTGAAAAGAAAAATAGTTTGGTATTGAAAATAGACCAAAGGATGTGATGGTCCCTATCTAATAATCGGAAAAAAAATCAAAAAAGCAATGAAGAGCAATTATCTACTACTTACTTTTTAAATTTAAACAGACCCATTATTGAGAAAGGTCGGGGAGAGGGAGTAAAAAGCTTTGTTACCCATAAGTACCACATATATATTTTTACATATGAGTGAGCCTGTTTTTCTTTTTTTTTTTTTTTTTGCTGATTTCAGTAAAATTTGCATCAAGTAGGGTAAGTGCTCCAGTAGTCACCCACAAGGACATAAAACTGATTATAAATAAAATATTTATTACTCAAAATCGGATATGATGCTTTTCCACATTCCTTTTCCTGTCCCCAATTATTATCCAATAACGGTGAAGTTGTAGGTAATTTTTTTAAGTAGTATTGAGTCATTTTATTTTAAATTGTGTGTCCATCATCCTAGTTTCCAATTCTGCTTATTTTTTTGTTAAGAAGACACATCATGTTTAAATGTTAACGTTCGTCCTTTTTTTCGTTCTACTGTTAATTTGCTTTTATTTATGTTTTAATGCATTGTATAACATAACGTTTCAATTAAAAAGTAAACTCCCATTTAGACTCGATTATTTTTAGAGGGGTGGCCGACCACTGGGTACTGAACTCTCATGCATTTTCAATAGTCGGCCATGGCAGATAGACCATTGGTTCTATATGCAGTTTAATTTATCTACCCAGTAGTCAACCACGTACTTAATATAGATTTTCTAGTGTTTATCAAATAGTAAGTAAAATAAGGTATTTTAGCTGTTTTGAGTAAATTTTCCCTTTCTAACGTTATTTCTTCAAAAGAAAATGTTTAAATTTTGTGCCATACTTTTTTTTGAAAGAAAGAGTTGCTTCATCATTTTACTGCTTCTAATGTTGATTTTAGCTTAGAATTCTTATAAACAGGGTTGAAAACAGATTGTAAATTCTGTCCGTGGTTGCGTTTAGTCTGTTAGCTCTAATACTCAACTTTTAATTTACCAAATGGTAATTTATTGTTTTTTTTTTAATCAAATTACGATACGTTGATGAAATTGATAAAACAGATGATCTGATTACAATTAGTGTTTAATCGGCAATAAATAAACTTTCCCATTGTATGGAGTTAAGATGTAATACTCATAGTTACTTTAGCACAAATCATTTCAATGAGTGTTAAACCTGTGATTATTCTTTTTATTGATCATTTTGCTAAATTATTTGCTTCACCAACGATTCAAGAAACCAGTATTCTATTTATACTAATTATTCCGAATGTTTGTACCACTGTTTAATACTGCTTCTAGCCAAATATTTAATTTATTGGATTTTTTACCCAAAGAAATCAAAATTTACTCCTTGTTTAAACGTATGTTTAAAAGTAAATTTAAATTAACATGGTTTCAAAGTTGCATTACGTTGCTACTCAGTCCATTTTAGTTTATTCATTGTTTATTTATGTTCTTGTTGAAAGCTTTAAGATTATCTTCATGACATCCCCCATTTCTCAATTTCAATTTACCCACATACAGGCCCGTCATTTGGGCAATCAAGGGGAGGGGGGGGTCAAGTGTCAATAATATCGATCATTGATTCACTCTTTATCAATCATGCACTCTATCAACTCTTTTATTCAGTCCTTATCTTAGCATACATAGTTAATAGAGAATTTTTTTCGTGCCAGAAGGGGGGGGGGGGTAATCTACGTTCTCGTTTCCAAAATTCCTTTCCCAAAAACCCCGGGTCTTTTCCATTCTTTCATTTCTATTTTTGCAGTATATGACACTACTTTAGTAAGTGATGTAGAAGATAAATAATGAAAAATGTTTTGCATGTGATGCATAACCAAACTGGTTGCTAATTTCAAAATAATACAAACATAGGTGTTACTAAGTCATCAAGAATGCAGAATTCTTTCGCAATTATTCGAAGAGTTAATGTTGTAAATACAATGCTGTGCTGTAAGTTTCGCATTCAATTTTGTATAAATTTATTCACTCATACCCCATAACAGTAATGAAAATGAAACGGCCGACTACTGGGCTCATACATGGCCGAACACTGGATTTCTATGGTCGACTACTGGATCAATTTCTCGTATTAACAATATGTCAGTTTTTAAAGTAAAAAAATGTTTTTATTTCGAAAACAATTTAGTGAATCTTTATCAGAAAGGTATAGCCTAAAGTCTTACAATGTTTTTGTTGTTGTGTTGATTGCTGAAATTTATTGGTTAACTAGCTGCGTTGCCCGGCTTTGCCCAGTCCTACTTGAAAATAAAAATTGTGTCGAGTGACATATATTCAACAATCAGGCGTAAAAAATAAATTTAAAAAAACATCATGATTTCCCTTCCAAACAATGACGGCAAATATTAAAATACTTTTAAGAAATTAAATCCAGAAAAATAGATTTAAAATGCGTAACCATGGAAACACAAAATAAAATAAGTTTAAGGAATTAAAATGCGAAAGAAAATGGTTCACAATTTGAATGGAATCGAGATTTCTGAAACTTGATTTAAAAAGGCTTGTAACTTTTTTTCCTTTCGAGATAAAAGCTTATTTTTCGACCATAGGTCGAGTTAATTCTGGAGTAAAAAAGGTCGCTTTTTCCAATGACGTCAAAAAGAAAGCTGTGGGACAATCCCTTCACTTTTTATTGATTTATTTAATGAAGAAAGTAGTACCTAAATTTCAGCTAAGCCTAAAAAAAATCGAGCTAAAAACACAAATAACTCCCGCTGTAAAAAAGTTAGGGCATTGAAACAAATAGCGTAGAACGCGGAAAATTCTACCCTTTCGAACGATATGTAATATTAATATGTGCAAGTAATTTTTCACCCCCATATTCGGGAATTTATGTGAAAATTGGGCCTAAATTGGAATAGAAAAAGAACTATTCATCGAATTGCTTTCGAACTGGTCTGCAAACCTTTTCAGGACTTAAAGGAACAAACTGTTAAAATTTCAGCAAAGTCGGCCGGGTAGTTCTCGAGTTTTGCGAGTTCAAACAAACAGACGCTTTTTGGAGACTTCATTTTATAGTATGTAGAGAAGATGAGGATGCAATTCCTAAGAAAGCAATGTCATGCTTGCTCCAGAGAGGCCTTGATTCAAAATTTACATCATGATTACTTCTAATATTGCTGTTGTTAGGCAACGAATTTTCGAAACAATGTGTTTAATCTTTAATCATTTGATGTGGAAATGACATGACATTTACTGCTTTCGATCACGACGTTCTTAAACTGAGTTTTTTTAGCAATAAATTATAGCCTAAGTTGTTCCCCGATTATGCAGCTATCTATGGTGAAAAAATGGTTCAAATCCCTCCAATAGTTTTGAAGTTTACCCCGGACATCCGGACAGAGATTAGCTCTTTATGTATAAAGATGAGGATGCAATTCCTAAGAAAGCAATGTCATGCTTGCTCCAGAGAGGCCTTGATTCAAAATTTGCATTATAAATAATTTAATATTGCTGTTGTTGGGCAACGAATTTTCGAAACAATGGGTTTAATCTTTAATCATTTGATGTGGAAATGACATGACATTTACTGTTTTCGATCACGACGTTCTTAAACTGAGTTTTTTAGCAATAAATTATAGCCTAAGTTATTCCCCGGTTATGTAGCTATCTATGGTGAAAAAATGGTTAAAATCCCTCCAGTAGTTTTGAAGTTTTTGAAGGCTTTTACCTTATACACCATTTGCCCTTCTCCTGGAAAAATTAGAAATGACAGGCCTGAATTTGAAACATACATTTTATAACACATTTTTAGAATCATTCAAAGTTTTTCCCTTTTAAAATTTGTCATAAAATGCTTTTTTATCAACTGGTGGTTATTTCTGTTGAAAGTGGCTCTGTTTTCAAAGAACTTCTGCTAATAAAAAGGAAAAAAAAGCACTTTTGCTTTGAATTTCATCTCTTCCTCTGTAAACTCTTTTTAAGGTTTATGATTTTCATTTTTTTTTCTTAAATCACTACTCTGATGTTTTTTTACTAATGGTATAATTTTTGCTTTGTAGTTATAGAAGAAATTTTATATATGACGTTACAAAAAGTTTTAGTCTCAAAAGCACTTTTGACATTTTTTTGCAAGAAGCAGAAACGCTATTCGATTTCGTTCGTATTTTCTTACATGTGACCTAACTAATGTTGACTTTTATAAATATAATAAAACCTCAGACATGAAATTTTAAAGAACTAAAACTAAAAAAGGCTTCTCTGCCGTAAAAAGGAAAAAAAAATTCGGAAAACATTGTAGAAACTTTTACGAGAACAGAGCAAAAGTTTGAGTAAAATAATCTAAAATATTTTTGTAAACACTAAGAATTGCCTTGCATATCAGAAACATTAATTTGGGCAGGGAAATATTTAGAAATATTGTTTTTGTTCGGGATGAAATGTTCCGACAAAACTTAATTAATACTTTGTTGTTATTCAAGCAATTAATTTGAACAAAAAGTAATTCAAATTCGAAAGTAGAAATGTAGAAATATTTAAAGGTTAAATGTTGCGTTGATACTTGCGAAAAAAAAAAAATTGCTTTGACAAGCGGAGAAGGAATTTCAATCTTCGACTAAGTATTTTTGCATAGTAAAAAGATAATATCGAAGTTTTAACATTTGCCAGGAACAGAAAAAAAAAAATTGAAGAAAAGGCACTAAAAATAAAAATCTTGCCCCATAAAAAAGAAGGCAAGAATAGAACAAAATGATATAAAGTCTTTTTCATTGTATGTTAGCTTTATTGTTCAAGGTTGCTTTTATAGTTTTACCCTGAAATAAAAGCGCGAAAAAAATTTCTAACTCCAACATTTCCCTATTGTTAATATTGAGTCTGAATTGCGTTTCTTCAAATATCTCGAAAACTCATTTCTACAGATACTACTGTTTACCTTCCCGCGGAAGTGTAGTAGATCTCTATGCTTGGTAGAAGTCTTTAAGAGCGAAGAGGCTAATGTTAACATCAGTATTATTAATTTTATAAAGTTCATCAAGCAATTTAATGCACAAGTTTGGAGTTTTGTACATTGCAGTTTTATTTTTATTTTTTTCTTTTCCAGGATTCCAGTGTTTTGATTGAAATAATTTTATGTAAAACCAAAACAATTTTTTTATTACCACAATTTTTACAGATGTAGCCTCTGGTTCTGGAAGGGTCATCCGCGGGGGCGAGGTCAAAATGATATTTTCGGGTCCAAAAGAGGGTCTAAAGTAAAATTTTTAGAATGACAGTCCCAAAAATGCTGCTTTAAGGCGATATTTGGTCAAGGGGGGGGGGGAGGAATTAATGACGCAGCCCCCTTCTGTATCCGTGCCTAGATTCAGATACATATGTTATTAGTGTTTCCCCCACGTAAAGGGTGAATTCAAAGGTTGAAGAAAAGTTATTTTCTCTGCTCCCCCCCCCCCCCCCCCATCCCTTATTCACTGGACTCGTTCAGTTGCAAATGCGTGCTTTAGATCATAGTCGGGCTTAAGACAAGGGTATTACTAAAGTCATGAATTCTAAGTTGCATAAATGCGATAACTTAAGTGACTATCGATAATTATAGTCTTTAAAGCAGTGCATTCATCTAAAATATGGTTAACATTAAAGTGGGAAATCCAATATTACATGATGGAATCAGTACTCAATTATACGCTTCAGCACTCATATGCATACTTCCAAGTAGTGACAGTTATGGAGACACTGCAGAGAATGCAACGATTACCATCTCAACTTGAAATACAAATAGCAAAACACTTATAGGCATCTTAAAATCGAAAAAAGTATTTAGTTGAGTGTTCGTACACCTACGACTTTCAATGAAATAGGACTCTGTCCATTGGTTAGCATTAATATTTCGGAATAGATATTTAATTATAAGATCTACGAACACTTTTCAACAAAACTATATGATTTTTTTTTAATACTAAAACTTAATTTTTTAAAAATCAACAACCAAAAAGTGCCGGAAATTTTATCTCACAAAAATCTTCGTACACTTTAAAAAATGTCTATATATTATTGAATAATCTAAAGTTTTATTAAATTATTATATAGTAAAATATCATGCAGTATCAATAACACCTTTTAAACGTCTGGAAAAAGATTTCATTCTTTTTTCTTCCCTTTTTTTTGCGTAATTTCTGAGTAAGTATTCAACCACACTCCTAGAGCCTTACGGTTTCTAGCTCTATTTTCGTTTCAAAGCCGTATTTTCGTAATCTAGCCACCAGATATCTCTAAATATGTTACATTAAGTTCAAATCTGGAGATTGAAGGGGTATTTTCTAAACTTTAAGACAATTTTTGAGGCACTAAACGCAAACGTTGAAAACCGTGTGCTTCTTATCGTTATCTTGATAATAAAAAAAACAAAGTTGTTTCCGATAACCAAATTTTCGGCTAAGAGTTTAAAATTCGTTTTTAAAATATTTAAATGAACAGCATAATTCATTATTTCATCAAAAAACTCCAAACTACCAAGTCCTGGTGCTGATATGCACCCTCACACAAGAACACCTTCACTGTCCCGATTGTAACTGCTCCAACTAAATTCTTGAGATTTAGTTCCTAATTTTTTCTTCTATTTACAATTATACAACAATTTAAGCAAAAATGTTGAATTCATTTCTACTTGTAAGTAAGACGTAATTCCAAAACGTTTTGAACTTATTTATCATTGATTTTGCGACGAAAAGCGAAAGCTTTTTGTTTTTCTCACGGCCAAGAACATTTCTGCGGGAAGAGGTCCCATTTAATCCAGCTAATCAGAGAACTTGGCGATCAATTTTATGTGAAAATTAAGTGTAAAAATTTTCGTTTAAGTTTGTAGAAAATTTTATAGCAATAAAATGTGTATTTTTCATAAATTTTTTAACTGTAAATCTTCGATCACGCTTTATCAACTTCGCCGGTTGACCTTTTCTTACCTTGTTTTCGGTCCGATTATTTTCTTTAAAGCATTTTATCGAGCACTTTACTGTAGAATGGAAATGTCTCTAAATTAACTAATTTAGAGACATTTCAAACCAAATTACTACTAATATGAGGAAAAAATTCAAATTTCGAATGGTGTTTGTGGTTTTTTCGAATACTAGCCATTTTAAGGTAATAAACACAATATTAAGGAATAAATAAACAAAAAATTAAAGTCAAATGACTTTTAAGGGTCAATACAATGAAAAAATAATAAAAAACGACATATGATAAATTTTAATCATGAATTTATTTGAAAATATTTGAGTGTACGAAGGCTTTTGTGCCGTATTATTTCTCTGTATCTTCGTTTTTTGACCCATTTCAAAAAGAAGATCCGACAATATTTTGAAAAAACTACAGGGTTTTATTTAGAATGACATAGGAATGATATGAAAAAATATTGGACTTCATATTCGAATTCAGTTTTGCGTTATTTCGATTTTACTAAAAAATTTCAAAGTGTACGAAAACTTTTGAGAGCCACTGCATATTGTTTCTAGTTGAATAGCATAATTATGTAGGGTAAAAGTATTGCTTTTTCCATAAAGATCCAGAAACGGCTAAATATTTTTCAAATAAAATTCTTCAACTATAAAGTTTATTAGTGCTTATATGTACACTAATATAATAACATTTACTTTTCCAAACGACTTCCGAAAGGAAAATTTCTTCCATTCTTTCGTTTCCTAACACAAATCGTCGACTTTAATCAAAGGAATTATTTTCGTATTCGACAGATTTTAACTGACAGTTCAAAGCAACCCAAAGTTATTCCTAATTCAATCCTGTCTTGCTAATGCAACAACTTTCATGAAATACGGGAATTGTTTGGAAAAACTCCAGAGGAGAGAACGAAAAAAAAAAAGCGTTAGAACATCACAGCTGAATTACTTCGTGATTGACGTGATTACAATAGGGACATTCTCTGTTTAGTTTTTCTTCTCGGATAAATTCTTTCTCCGATGATATATTTCTGAATTTACTCATAAAACGCTTCTTGAAAAATCTACGCAGTGTTTTTTAAGCATGCGATCCAAATTATCTTTTCAGAAATTGGGAATCTAGAAATGGAGCTCATTCTTTGCATATTTAATGTGCAACTGATTTAAAAATCAAGAGAAATGTCACATTTTTAATGGAGTTTGAGATATCTCTTCGATTAATAAAGCACAATGAATACGTGGGAGACCTTCTTGGCTCTTCGCTTCATATTCCGGAGGACGTGGGTACGAGTCCCACGGATGCACTGGATGTTTTTTTTTCTTTGTACTGAAAATGTTAGACGTGTTGTCTTATCTGTAAAAAATAAAGAAGTTTAACTTCTCGAAGCAATGGCACCCTATAGTGTTTATTAACTGTGACCGCTTCGACGACAACATCGAGTACTTGTTCGTCTTTGTGCTGAATACAGATCATATCGTAAAACATAGCGCTACCATAAGCATAGCGTTCTTGGAAGCCGGTAATGCGCAATTCGGCACCATTGTTTAGACATTAGATTCTGTTCTTTTTTTAGTGAAATATTCCCATAAAGTCCCTGGTACGGAGAGGAAAAGTTCTTTTAGATTACATATTGGGGAAACCTCTGATTTTTCTGCATAAAGGGACATTTGTTTGAAGTGTCTAAGTTAATCAGAACAGTAGTTAAAAGTTTTTTGGTTCAAGTTTTTGAGACTTACTTCGACAAAAATCAGTAATTTGGGCTTTTGAACATTATCGGTACCTATCAGACTAAAGTGTCTCATTTTTGCTATTCTACAGGGGAGAGGTAAAAAGTTTGTCTGACCCATACAAAGGATGGGACGCGTGCTCTTTTTTTTTATCAGGTTTGACAACATTAATATTGTTGCTATAACAACACAGAGTCATTCCATGTCAAGTGACATAGGGGCCCCCACTCGACCATCTCCGATTTGGATGACATTTTATAGAGGCCTCTGAAATTAATCCATGCAAATATTCAGCTTCCTAGATCCAAATCCTGAGGATCTAGGATCTCCGAAAAATGTGATCCAAGATGGCGGATTGGCTTTTTGTGCCAAATTGTCAAGTTTACACCAACTTTATAGGAAATTTTATTACACTGGAAGCCTGACGTTTTAGGCGCTTAAGGTATGATTGACCGTTAGTATATTCAAATATTTTGTGAATTTGAACTCGTTAGATATTGTGTAGCTTGCGCGTGAACTTGTGAAAAAGCGCGATGGGAAATTATTTCCTGGATTTTAGGTTGTCATAAAATCTGAACAAAAATAATTCGAAAGCTCGTACTGCGTGATTCCATTGTAAAAATGTTTGTTTTTAATGGTTTACAATTACAGAGCTTAAATATCTATTTTCTAAAAGATATTGTGATTCAAAGTGGCTATCAAAACCGTTCAAGTGAAAAATAGCCTATTTTCGAAGCGCTGTAGCTCAAGTTTGTCACCTCGCATCTACTTTTAGTTTATACCATTAGAAAGAACAATTGTTTTCCTTTCAAAATAAGTTTTTTCTTAGATGGTATTCTTTCGAATCAGGATAAAAAAAAACAAGCTTGAAATTATATCTGTCGAAACGAATTGCCATGTTCAATCTCAGATTACGGGACATTTTATAACACTGAAAGCCTGTAATTTTAGGAGCTTAAAGTACTTTTGGTTTTTAATACGTTCTAGTATTTTTGTAAATTTCAGTTCATTAACTTTTGTGTAGCAGGTATGCAAAGTCTTAACAAAACGCAGCAGAGAAACTTTTTTCTGGATTTTAGAATGTCATAAATTCTGAAGAAAGATGATTCAAATGCTCGAATTTTGTAAATCTATTGTCGATATGTATGTTTTTAAAGGGCAATAGTTGCAGAGCATAAATATTGATTTTCCAAAAGATAATGACATCCAAAGTGGCTATCAAAATAGTTCACATGAAGAATAGCCTGTTTTGAATGCCCTGTAGAGCAAGTTTGTCATCTGCATCTTCTTTTCATTGGTACCATGAGAAAGAACACATTTTTACCTATAAAAATAATTTTCCTTTAGATGGTGTTCTTTCAGACAAGCGGGAAAAAAAGAGCCTGATATACTATTTGTCATTAACGAGAAAATCTCGTTCTACAATAAATAAAAAATCGTGCATGCCGTGACTACCGACTTATAGGGACTATACAACTGTTATAAGTCAGAAATAGTTTTTTATTAATCATTAAAAAGATACTTTGCAAAGAAAATATGATAAAAAAAGACAATTACTTTGTTCTGTCTGATGTATCAGTCTACTTCCTAAACAAAATACTTTTATAATTCTAACATATTTATTTTGTAAAAGAACTTTTTAAATGATTAAAAAAAACTATTTCTGAATTATAACAGTTGTAATATCCATATAAGTCGGTTGTCACGGCATTCACCATTCTTTATTAATTGTAAAAAGAGATTTTCTCGCAAAAACAACCCTGTTGTAAAAATTTCCACGCCAAGAAAACCTTTAACTCTTCCCCACAAAAAAGAAGGCCTTTATCCAAAACCCCAAATTCCTCAGCCTTAAAAATTCATGATATCTAGTTTGCCCGCCAAGTATCTGCCAAACTATCATCCCCCCTGTTCTCCTCTTTCATCACACCTATTTCCGTTAGAACCTCCTCCCACTTTCAACTCCTCAGAAATACGGTTAGATCCTTCAAATTGTTTATCTTGTTTGTTTCTAAATAAGGTGAGCTTGGTGATCGAAAAGCTTTCCGCCAAACAAGATAAACAATTTAAAGGATCTATCCATATTTCTGAGGAGTTGAACGAGGGAGGAGGATCTAACGGAAGTAGGTGTGATGAAAGAGAAGAACAGAGGGGATGATAGTTTGGCAGATACTTGGTGGGCAAACTAGATATCATGACTTTTTAAGGTTGAGGGTTTTTTTGTTTAGGATGAAGGTTTTCTTTTTTGTGGGGAAGAGTTAAAGTTTTAGTGGGCGGGGAAATTTTTACAACAGGGTTGTTTTTGCTGAGATATCACATCTTTTTGAATTGATATTATTACTTCGTCTGTATTTTTCGAATTGAGAATTTCAAGTTATAAATATTCAATTGAAACAACGTTGTTTTGTGTTTTTAAGGAGCAATAATGGCAAGCTTAAGTTTACGTCCGTTTATTTCCTGACCAGTAAGATTCTATGTTCGTTTGGTGAGAATTGGGCTGTTTAAATTTTATTGCAATCCTTATATCCTCACTATTGCAAAAAAAACTGCTTGGATAATAAAATACTATATTTTAAATTATATTGTTTTCAAGTATTTTCCAACTTCGCAATAAATTCTATTACAGCTTCTTTATTTGACGGATTATTCAACATTTTCATGTAGGGATTTTTTTTTTAATGTTTTACAAATTGCGGGCTATATTAATCTAGTTTTTCAGTTATTATTTAATGACTCCTTTTTTTTAAATTGTGGATTAGTTTACGTTTTCTGGGATAATTTTAATTGTTGGGTGATTTATCTTTCTTTTGATGGAACTCTTTGTCTTGATTAATGCCTAGTTTTGTTTAAAAGTTCACTAAAAAGATAATATAACGTATGTTATGACCAAGCAAAATAAAAAAAACCAAGTCTTTAAATATTTTCAATTTGAATGTGTCAGAAGATGTATGCAACTGTACTCTACGGGAAATCGCGGATATCACAAATTTGCCACAGCGGCTGCGTATGAGCGTGGACTTAGCTCATTGCAAAAGTCTTGCTTAAATTAATTGCAAAAACTTTGTTAACAAATTTCTGCAAAACACGGATATCCACACACATATTTCATATATTTCAATTCATAATGTGCTATGATTGTGAAAAATGCATTAATTTAGAAAATAAGCAAACCAATAAATAAGTGCTATTTTTCGCTTTCAATTATAAAGTTAAATGTATCACATTCATATGCGTATAGTTACATATAATATGTCACGCAAAATGTTTCATGGTTTAACCCAGTTTCGCCGACATTTAAAATTTCTCCCCCCTTAAATATATCAAAACTGAAGAACAGGAAGGAAAGAAAATTCGTATCGGTGAAACTGGCGAGCGGAGACTGTATTCTAATCTCATTCATTAATGTTTCCCTGCTTAAATATAAACAAACAACATAGAATCTTAAAACAGAAAGCCTAATGAGCTATGTCCGCGTGCATGCGCAGTTGCTGTGGCAAATTTGTGATGTCCGCGATTTAACGTCTAGTTGCAACTGTTGGATCTGTTTTATTAGTCTTGATTGAATTTCATTTCCGAAGACAACTTTTGAATAATTGTTTGATCTTAAATCTGTTCTAGCCTTGCAATTGCAGTCAGAGATCAACAAACCCTATAAACTGAGAGTAAGTACACATGAATTTAGGGGAAATCAGTGATTTTAAAACTTTAATTACTCCTGCCCATGATGTCCCTGGGGTTTGAATTTTTGTATATGTTCTCAATGGCCCCCCAAGAATATGTACGCAAAAAATCATTACCATAGCCCCCCGGGGAGCTGCTGCAAAACCCAGGGTAGGTACGATTTGGGGGATAAAAACAAGGGGGGAGGGGAGGGGGTCACATGGCACAAAAGGCACATCATTAGGACACAAGGAATGTGTGTGTGTGTGAAATTTCAGCTCGATTCCTTTTCTCGTTTGGGCTGTAGCCCTGTCAAAGAAAGCGAAAACTTTTTTGAACAGCGATTTTCTAACTTAAATTCTTCCTCCTCCTAAGGGTCCAGGGGATTGTATTTTGGTTTATGTCTTCAGGGGCCACTAGAGATTGAGTATACCAAAAATCAACTCCGGGGCTTTTCTTGGGGCTGAGATACAGAGGGGTGAACAACCCAGAAAACCCCAACTTGTTCTGCCGTGTAAACTGTTCTTGGTCGCTTTTATTTTCTTTCGTCTTTCTTGGTGGTGGATTTGCTTTTGCTGGCTGCTGACGATTGGTTTTCTTGGCTGCGGGACACTCCCGCGTCCCGTGATTCGAAACCAATCTGCCTGTTATAAAAGGATTTATGTTGACTTCCATTGTTCCCTAAACCATCTCTCTTATGTCTACAAATGCATGTAATTTCACATTTCATAAATAAATATGCTTCTATTATTTGTCCACTGTTTTCCAAAATTTGCAATTGTAGAGTTATGTCACAAAAATATTTTGATTTATTAAAGTATGAATAATACCTTTATCGATTTTTTTTTTCTTTTTTCATAATTTTCCCGTTCAATTCTATTTTTCAGTTTTAAACTAAATGTTTATTCAATTTTAAAGTAACGACAGCTCACGGTGTTTTATTTGTCGCATATCTTTCGCTCTAATTACTTTACTCAATAAATTACAAAGACTTTCCGCTCATTAATTATAATTTGAGTAAGATAACTTTTCATCATGTTTACTTGACTTCTTTTACTGAAGTAATTCTACTTTTTTAAAAGATTGCTTGCAGTCTGTTTAACTTATTCTTACTGAAACAACGTGTTACTGTTCTTTGAATCGTATAGTGCTGGAAGGTGTTTAATTTTTTGGAGTAACTATGCAAAATGGAACTGAAAGTTTCCTTTTAGCAAGCTAAAAGAATAGCATCGCGGACATAAAAATAATATGATGGACCATTATTAATAGTTATTCTTTAATTCCCTATTATTGCTTATGTATTCTCTGATTTTAAACTAACTTTGCGTAAAGTTGCCTCATTCATATTTGATATTTTTCTTCTTTGTCTCTTTTTGCTGCTTTAGATTATTTTTACATTTTCAGCTACCATATAATATGAATTTATAACAATTATTATTATCATCAGCTCGTCAACTAAACCTTTTTGTTTGCAGCCTAAAATAAAAATTGTTGTTTATATAATCTCGATGAGCTGAATCGCGATTGTTTCTATCATCCACGGCTTTCAATACGAAATTTACTTGCATGTATTGTTTAGTTAGGCGAATTTTATCGCAAACGTTTATTGAGCAATCACGATTGCTTATTATTCTCATTTGACTGTTTTTGGCGTCTTTTGATTTTTCCCACCGCCACCCTCCGCACCATCACCGTCGACGGGCTCCTCACGATGCTGCTTGCTCCTATAGCGAAAGCCGTCTCCAGGTTTTCATCCATGTCCTACACACACGCGCATACATACACAACTACACACGCACACATGCACAACTACACACGCACACATACACACAAACACACACATACACCTACAACCACACAAACACATACACACACGCATACATTGAGACACCCACACATACACACACACATACACACAACTACCCACACATTCATGCCAGCACACAGACACAAAAACATATGCCTACACACACATACACATACTCCCCCACACACACACACATACACACAACTACAGACACATTCATGCCTGCACACAGACACAAACGCACATGCCTACACACACATACACATAACCCGTATACACAAACACATACCCCCACACACAAACACACACGCCTACATACACACACTCGTGATTACGAAAAACATAATTTGAATTCAAGATGTCAAAATTAAAATGAATTTTTCTTTTTATAATATTGTTTTCTTTTTAAAAAAGAAGAAGGAGAACAATATTTGCTATGGATAACTTGCTGCAGTTGGAGTCTATGGTTGTTAACATATGTTTCTAGAGTATTTTTGCTTTATTTTGTGTTATCTACTTTACTATTATAAAGTTTTAGATAAGAAACAACATTGAAATCATTTTTAAAAATTCTGTTTACAAATTTTGATATCCTAAAACTACACATGGTTAAGTATTATAAAAACAGCTACTCTTTGGGAGTACGAAAACTGCTATGAGGAAAGTACGATTAACCTTAAAATAATAGAACTTGGTAGATATTTTCTGAAGTTAGAAGTAGTTTCAGCTTTCTGCCCCCAAAACATTCATACTTCGAAAGCAGCAATTTCAGCGTAATTTAGTGTAACTTTTGTGAAGAATCATGTCTGCAGATGCATAAATGATAACGAAGGAAATATTCATTACTGTGTAACAAGTCAAGTTGTTACAATAATGTAACAACTTGACTTGTTACATACTGCTTCTCAAACAAGTCTACCAAATCATCCATTTTTTACAAAATTGTGCTGCATAGCTGAATGTTTTTCAGTAAGTAGCAACAGAATTTTTTTCAGTACTGCAAGCGTATATCACATAAAATATTCCGTATCAAGGAAATAAGAAATAAATACACAAATAACAAATCAAATAGGTATCAAAAAATCACTAATCAAAATTAGTAGCGACTTTTGGTAAAATCTCTCATTAGCTCTATTAGCGCATTGCTAGAAGTACCAAAACGTTCATAATTTTCTTCTTCAAGCCTGGGGGGGGGGGCGAGATTGCAGTCTTTACATGTACGAATATTAGCGTGCTACAGTACACGAGTGTTTAATGTTTAGAAGGATTTTAACCAAGACATATGGGGTTCCCCTCTAACTCCATAAAATGTTGCGTAAATATTTCATTTGTTGGTATTGGAAGTTTCAGTTCTTAGTTTGAAACAAGAGAGTATAGCTTTGATAGAAGTAGTAGTGTATTGTCAACAATCTGGACGCAAAAGTATTTGCCCTCTTGTCTCCGTTATCGAAATATGAGGCCTTAAAGTCTGCCGAAAATTTAAGAAAAGTCTTTTAACTTAGCGACTGTCGGTCACAAATGGTAGACTTCTTTCACACGATTTGCAAATGAATGCAGACGGTGAAATTTAGTGATCAATATTTCGCCAAATCTTTACGTTTTGCGCTTTTCTTAAAATTTCGGCAGTCTTTAAGTTCTTACATCTTGATAACTGGGGGCCAAGGGCAAATAACTTTTGCATCAAAAATATGTCTCAAGAGGCTCTTTCGGTTGTTACCTCTTTTTGAACTTTTTTCAATCTTAATCATCTACTATACGTGTGGTTCCTTGGTTAGGATTTAAAAATATCAGTTGACTATCAGTTTGAGAAGCAGTTTCGAGCTAATTTTCTGAAATAAACTCTTGCCACTGTAGCCAAAAAAGAAGCAAGTAAATTACCAGGGAAAGTTCTGCACGAGTTATTTCAAAAACTATTTGACAGTTTTGATACAAATTAACTATTTTCAATTGCTAAATAACTTTTTGGTATTTCTTTTTACGCTGTATGCGCCATAGATATAATAACATTTCTTTAGACATTTATTAATATTTTTGTGGTTTTATTTGTGGATTTCAGTTGGGTCAAACCACCAACCAGTTTGAAAGTGTAACCAGTTCGTTCACTCAGAGGAAAAAAACAATAGAAAAGGAACTTGTACTTAAAATAAACGAAGATAATGTATAAAGATGCCCAACAAAAAAGCTAACAAATAGTGTGAATTAGAAAACTTTTTTACGTAAAAAAAATAATAATAAAACACTTTTTATCAAACTTCGTCTGGCTCTCCTATTCTTTACGAAGCTTTAATTTTAGTACATGGATTCTGCCTACATATATTCAGATTTACAGCACAAAAAAAATGCTTACTGATTCTTAAAATTACACCTTTTTAGCATGATTGTACATTTCTTCTTCTCAAAGCTATTTTATATTGAAAAAAAAATGGATCAAGGCAATTGAGCTTACATCTAAATAGTATTTAACATTTTCTTCCGTCTTGCATGTCCTTACAGCTACAAATATCTTGTCTAGTGTTCGTGCCTGCAACAGGAATAAAAACACAGTCAATACTCTTCTGCAATCTAGCAATATTAAAAAGAAAAAACTAACGATTTTATTATATCTCCCTGTCCATATCACTTGCTGTAGAAGACTTACGAGGATAAAACTACGTTCTGTACCTGACTACCTCAAAGGGATCCCAGGAAACAAAGAAGCGGAGGACATTGTGCAATACCCAACCCTCCATCGTAACAATATCCTTGTCCTCATTGGTTGAAGAATAATGTCGGAAAACGTTCTATCGTTTTGAAAGGTTGGGCGTGGGTTGAAGCATTTCAAGTATTTTTCTCTAAATGGGAGGTGAAGGAGCGAAAAAAAAATCGGGCAGGTGAAATAAGTAAGATTGAGCAGCCAATTCAAAGACGATTTAATGACGCTTATACATTTTGAGAAAATTTTTGATATTGGATATTTAGCTTGATTAATATCTCAGTTCTATGAAAAAGCAGGATATTGTTTACTGTTGTAGTAAAAGTCACAAAGTGCCCAAAACAAGTTTGACTGACTTCTGTTGAACTACAATAGATAATTAAATTATTCTTGATGCAAACACTCATATATTAAATTTCGATTACGCTAGGAGTTTCAATCGGTAGATTAAGAATCCTCCCTCAAAAAAATTTAAGTTCTGGTTGCCCCAGATGTTTGTTTATCGGAGGAGGGGGGGGGGGTACTGAAAAACTAAATTGCTTTTCCAGGCACAAAACATAACATTTGATAGCATTTTTAAAAAGATATGTAGGTATTATAAAATAGTGTAAATTTACCGGAGAGAAAAGAAAACTGATACAATGCAAAGGTAAATAATATGTCTCGAAACATTTTAAGTAACAGAAAAAGATATATTTTATAACAAAGGTTAGACATAATCACAAGAATAGAATTTTATGCAACGTTCATAGTTATTTCAGTAATAATAGAATACAAATCAAGAATGAGTTAAAAAATAACTTTTGATCTTTGTTCATACTAAGTAAATCTTTTACGGACATCTACCCAAAGAACGGATCATTCCTGCAAATATTTATTTCCAACTGCAACACTGAATAGTTTTGTACAAACATTTTCTTAACCATTTATTAGCCATTCTTAGTTAAAATATTTCTGATTTAGACTAGTTTTGAAAAATTAATTCATTAAGATCGGTAAAATTCAATTACTTTTACCAGAGTTAAAAAACTTTTGCATATTATAATATTATACTTACATACTATATAAGTATATTTTCCTCTTGTGTAGAAAGGTACCATATAAAACATGGAATAACGAACAATGGACACTTAAAAATTGATGTATTTAGCTGATATAACTTCCACCGATCCTAGAAGAGCTTAGTAGCAGACGTAATAAATCTATATCAAACCGGATTTTAAAAATGTATCGGTTTAGCTTCAAAGAATAAAAGAGTTAGCAGACTGGAAATAAACTCTGGCGTGACAAGAAATCTCTAAACCATTTCACCGCTCTTAGAGCTGATGTTTAATTACAGCAAGTGTTTACTCTCTCTTTAATCAAAATTGATGATTAACTTAACTGTTTTTTTTTTTACTTTTTTATTTTACGATGAACGTCACTCATCTTCTTCCTCAAAAGTTTACTACAGCCATGACTTTCTCAGTCGGCTGGCCCCATTTTCATCAATTTGACGCCGATGTCCTCCATGTTTACACAAAGAATCCTTAGACACTTTTCTGTATTATCCATTTGTCTTGTATGTGGCCTGCCTCTCAGTCTCCAATTTTTCAAAATATTTACTTCTCTGGGTGTTCGTTCCCATACTGAAACAGTAGTTGTCCAAGCCATCTTAAAAGAAAACGAGCTGATGTGTGCATCACATGACTTCCTTTTATTCCAATTTTAATGTCATTTTCCCATTATTGGCAATTTTAATGTGATTCAACAGTTTACTCTCTAAATATCACCACCAGAGGCCAAATTGAAACCAGATTTAAAAATAAAAAAAAATCTCCAAATTTGTCGCCAACTTGGCGACAAAACTTTTCGACCAAAAGACTGGCGATATATCGCCAAGTGTCCACCAAAATGTAACACCACTTGAGTTTACATCGAAATTAACAATGATTTCCCCCCAAAAAAGAGCAAAAGACCCCTTTAGAAACACTCGAATGCAAACCAAAAGAGGAGGTGCACAACTACACCCCACTAGGCGTCTACGTACCAAATTTCAACTTTCTAGGACTACCGCTCTTGAGTTATGCGACATACATACGCACATACGCACATACGTCACGAGAAAACTCGTTGTAACTAACTTGGGAATCGTCAAAATGGATATTTCACGTGTCTATACGTTCTTGGGCACTTATCCACGTGTGTTCGAGTCGAAAGAAAAACTCAACATTCATTCGGGGGGGAGCAAAATGGAAATGAAGGTCGATTTTTGAGTGAAATTTTTTTGCGATTACAATACTTCCTTTTTTGTAAAAGGATGTAAAAATTGCTAGGAGACTTTGCAAACAGCAGAAAAAATAATACTACACATGTATATTTTAAAATACAATAGAACCTTGACTAACCAAAATGATCGGCGGCAGATATGCTTTGGTAAATCGAAAATTCCGGAAAAGTAAGGAAGTAAACTTTTAGTAAACCAACTTCGGTTGAGCGATGTTTTGGCTAAAAGAGTTTTGCACAATAGAGGCTCTACTGTAATGAAAATCTAATGAGAAAAGCTTGAACTAAATACAATTTTTATTCAAGGGAATTTCAACTTATGTTTTGTCATGCACAAAACATTGGTGCTTGAATGAAAAAAAAACGAGCTGATGTGTGCATCACATGACTTCCTTTTACTCCAATTTAATGTCATTTTCTCATTATTGGCAGTTTTATAAAAGATTCAATAAGTTACTCCCTAAGTATCATCAACAGTGGCCAAATTAAAACCAGATTTTAAAAAAAAATTAAAAAATCGCCAAATTTGTCGCCAAGTTGGCTACAAAACTTGGCGACCAAAAGACTGGTGATATATCGTCATGTGTCCGCCAAATTATAACACCACTTGAGTTTACATCGAAATTAACAAAGATTTCCCCCCAAAAAGGGGCAAAAGCCCCCTTTGAAGCACACGAATGCAACCAAAACGGAAGGTGCACAACTAGACCCCATTAGGAGTCTACGTACTAAATTTCAACTTTCTAGGACATTCCGTTCTTGAATTATGCGACATACGTACACACATACACTCATACGCACATACGCACATGCACACGTACATACAGACGTCACGAGAAAACTCGTTGTAAAAAATTCGAGGATCGTCAAAATAGATATTTCGGGTGTCTGTACGTTCCTAGGCACATATCCACGTGTGCTCGGGTTGAAAAAAAAACTCAACATTCATTTGGGGGTGAGCAGAATGGAAATTAAGGCCGATTTTTGGGTGAAAAATGTTTCGCGAATACAATACTTCCTTTTTTGTAAAAGGAAGTAAAAACATTTCAAAGAATCATAAAGATATGGAACTTATTGGTTAAGAATGCATCCAATTCTTGGAAAATAGCATTGTAAACTTTTTTTAATTGATAAAAAATTAGACCTGAATTAATTTGATGCCTTATTCTAAATTAAAATAACATTTCTTGGTAAAAATAATGGTTTTTGGTTGAATTATTTAATAGGTTTTAAATGCCGTGGAAGTTAATTGGCGATTCTGAAAATTGCAGCAAATAATTACTTTTACGTTTATTCATGCAAGCTATAATTCAGTCATTGTTTTGAATGTCATTTTTTCCTCTTTTGGATAGAATTACTTTTAGTTTTCGCAAAATAACATTCTGTGTTTTATTTTTTGACAGCATTAAGGAGGAATTTCAATCTTAACATATTTTAAACCTTTAAAAAAATCATGTCTTTAAATCATTTAAGATGTTTCCATCAATCTAATCGTTACAAAAACACTTTTACTATTTAGTTTTCAGTGAACAGATTTTCTTGAATTATAAAGTAAATGTGAAGTATTTCTACTATACTAAAAAATAGTGTCTTGCTGTTACGTTGCATGCAAATCTTTACATTTGAATTATTTATTTATTTAGACATGATTTTTTTTTTTGTGCGAAAGCAAGTACTGGAATGCATTTTTAAACGTTTTTTTTTTTTTTTTCGAGAAAACGTTCATTAAGGGCTTAAGACAATTACGAACAAGCTACTGTCTACAAAAACGATGTCGACGGATTAGACTGTATAAATAACAATAAATATTTTTATTTTTATTTGGGGATTTTTTTTTCCTTATGTTTTATTAATTAGCTCCGGAGCATATTTTGCTTGTGTTTTATAGAACAAAATGGTAATGGACTATTCCAAGGAAATGGTAATTTTGTGTTGAACGTAATGCCTCAAATATTTCATTAAAAATAACTTAAATTGGTAAGGATGAATATTTTATTGCTTAACAAATTACAAACGAACGTGTTTTTAGAACTTTTGCTCTCAAATTCTGCAATTTATTTTTACAGTAATATGCTAATAGAGCAAAAATATTAATTGATTCATAACCAAGCTACAAAAGGTTGACTTTGTCCTGCACTTGACGCATGCAAATAAATTAAATTTTAAGCAACAAAATTATTTCATAAAAATAATACTGTGTCAAGAGTATCTTTATATCAAATGTAAAGATTAAAAAAATTGCTTACCCCTGTTTAGTTAAAATATGAAGAGATATGACAAAATGTTAATGAAATTTAAACGTCTTTTTGTCCCGCACGTGACGGTGGAATGGCCCTAATCCAATTTCCATTCGAACCATTTGTCCTACTCATGAGGCACTCTACGTAACCACATACTTCCTATAATCTTATGAAATACAAATTCTTCAAAATAGCGAGCAGAGATTAACTATAATTCTGGTTGAGACACCTTTGTTATTATGCAGTGTTTCAACCATTTGCCATATGACAAAGATTTCGCATCATAACTGCTAACGGATCTACCTGTTTCTAAAGTAAACAAAAGAAATGACATTTTATTGCATCTGAGACAGGTATCGCCAGTTGGCCTCTTGCCAGCTTGTGATTTGAGGCACTTGTAGGTTTGCACAGAAGTGTCATTTGGATTTAGTTAAGCTGTTGTGCGTGTTTCGTAATTTGGAATAATCAGTTCACTCCATCGAGTATTTAGACTGCACAACAAACAAAAGGTAAATGTTTTTATTATAGTGCAGCTCTGGTTACTTGAGCTGTGACCTTGACTATGTTTACCTGTTTTAGGGGAGTTTAGTGAAAAATAGACAATGTTATTGGCTCAGATTTTAGTTGGAATATTTTTGAAAAACTACTAAGAAAGTTTCTCAACTCAACTTAGCGCCAATTACCCCTCCCTATTTTCCGAAACAGAGGTAAACATTGTCAGAGTCGGAGCTCAACTTCTCAGAGCCTCACAATAGATATTTTCTACATTTCTTACTGTTGAATATTTTTCGTAATAGAAAGTGTTACACGTCGTGAAGGTGGTTTAGTAACTGAATCGTAAGTGATTTGGCATGACAAAACGTTCGACGTGTCGGTGTTGCAAAAAATAATAATAATAATAATAATAATAATAATAATAATAATAATTTGAATTTTGACATCTGGAATTCAAATTATGTTTTTCGCAATCCGAGTGTGTGTGTGCGTATGTAGGCGTGAGTGTTTGTGTCTGTGTGCAGGCATGAGTGTGTGTATGTGTGTGTGTAGGAGTGTGTGTATGTATGTATGTGTAGATGTGTGCAGATGTGTGAGTGTGTAGGTATGTCAGTTTGTAGGCGTGTGTATGTATGCGTGTGTATGTATGCGTGTGTGTGTAGGATATGGACTCAACCTGGAGACGGTTTTCGCAAGAGGAGCAACATCGTAAGGCCGGTCGACGGTGGTGCTGCAGAGGGAGGTGGAGGAAAATAAAATCATAGGAATTCAAAACAGTCAAATGAGAACAATAAGCAATGTGATTGCTCAAAAATGAAAGATTAATAACGCTGCGACCATTCACTCTGTGTCTAGCAGAGTACTTGTGCTTATTTAGTCTAGTAATGTCTGTCATGTTTAAGATTTCATTTTTTGCTCAATCCACTAGCGCGGGTGTGACATTTTTATGCAATCATCTGCTTTTTACTGCCTTAATTTTAAACTTTGACTTTTAATTTTAATATTATCAAATACACTCATACCTATTTTTGTGTAATGTTTTATTGTACTACTCTTTTTTTTTGCGGTATATGGAAATGTCTATCAAACTGGAGCACAACTCACGAAGTTATTTAGAAACTGAGTGCTAAGGGATTGCGAATTTTGTTCGTTGTAACTTTAATTTCATTGTACTAGAATTTAAACAATAAACAGTCTACTTAAAATACGCCTCCAACTCAGTTATTTCATCCGAGGACTGCAGTTTCGTGCTTTTTAGCACTCATCAGCCCGGAATAGGAATTACCTGAGCTGGAGAAGAAAAACCTCTTAAGGGAGCCAAGAGAGCCAAACAAACTGGTAGCTAATTTAGAATTAGCACACCAGATGAGTGACCGCAGCAATGGTGCTTTTCAGCTCAAAGATTGATGGCAAAGCATGGTATTTTGTGGTAAGTTACTTATGTAGTAGTGTAACTTACCACAAAATAAACAGTTTATTTCGGGGCAGAACTTTTATTTTGAAGAAACAGATACAAAAACGCTACAACGAAAGCGTTGTATTTGTTTTCATTGTAATGCGATTCTACTGTATTGTTGTTTTACTTGACCAATTGCGCTTACCTCTATTTCAAACCTAATATCAGGTGACTGAGCGTAACAGAAAAAGCTAGCGTTGGACGCGCTACATAATCATCTGCATTAATAAATTTTAACGCAGATAATTATTTCGCAGTCGATAAATTAACATGTTCCCTATTTTTTTATTTACTTATAATTTTTGTTTATGTTATTACTATTTAAATCAATTATTTTCCTTCTGCGTGATGTAGTTTAATCTGTAAATTTGTCTTCAATCAATTTTATAATAGAAATTGCCGGATCTCTATCTTTGCATACAAATGTTATAAAATATTTATATGCAATTATTTGTATCTAAGTGTATTTACACTTGTGGTAGTTTGAATTGTATTTATATAAATAAGTAATAGTTAGAAGTTTACTTTTTTTAGTTAACTAAAGTTTATTAACTTGTTTCGGATTTAAAAAAATATTAATATATAAATAACTTTAGAAAGGGTAAATTCATGCAGGAAACTCCATTTCAAAAAGTAAGTAAATATATAAATAAAATATATAAAGATTATCTTATACATCCCTTTGATATATCCTGCCCCGAAAACATACGTGACGCCAAAAAAAAAAACAGCTTTGGGGAATATCAAGGTTTTACGCAATAATATATTTATCTCAATTTTTCTCAGATACTGCAATACGCTCAAAATATTTATGACGATATCTTTACCGGTTGATTTAATGAGCCTTAATTACTAGTAAATACTGATAACTCGAAAATTGACCTTCTAAATTATGAAATTTCAATCATGAGTCATATTATTTATTGCATCGGTTTATGCGCCAACACGCAGCTCACATATAAATTAACTTTGCACATGTTTTATGGCAAGAAAAATCATTGCATTTGGATTTGAAATCAAATAATTCCTATGTATTTTAAAATTTTTGAGTTGCGTCTTTTCTGGTACCGGGAACCGATAAGTATTTTGCAGGAACTTTCGCTGCAAGGGAATTGCCTGGAACCATTTCCTAATCTAATGAAACCTGCTCTGATATCGTGGTAAGACAAATACTTCATTAGCCTGGCGTCTGATCAAACGGACCTATTAATTTTGCAAGGGTCTTTCTACTGAGAGACCTATTTTACTCAAGACAGTGGTAAATCATTTACATCATTACTGAACTCTCTGAGTAATTATTATAATTTAAAACTTTAAAACATATATTTCTTTTGTCTCAAAGAGCTGAACATATCGTGTTTAAAATTTGTTGTGCATTAGCTTGCTGTAAAAGACAGTTTAAGCTTAATTTGTTTTCTTTTTTTCGATAGAATATTTGAATTGCGACACGACTATTAGAAACATATGCTCAACCATTTATGTCTCAACAACTCCGATTCGATTTTAAAACAATCCGAAACATTAAAATACATCATTTTAAGTACGTAAGAAATAGTTAAAAATGCAACGACAGTTCAATAATCTGTTGAAATAGAATTAAACATTGCAGAAAACATAAAACATTTTTTTTTAAATATTTTATAAGTTTTCTACTACAAAAATACTTTAACACAAAAAAATTGGATCTTACATTAACAAAAAAAAAAAACTATAGCTGAATGTCTCAAATCTTTAAAACATGTCACAATTTGAATAAAATGTCTGCAATAAACACGTTCATCATAGGATAAACTGAACTTTAGCTTTAAAATCACCTCAATATTTCTATCCATTAGACAGAATTTGAACAGTCTGCGCTAATTGAAATGTTGAAAACTCGATTCAATCGCCGAAACTGTTTTTCAAAACTCCCGGGGCTTAAAATAAAAAAAAAAAAAAGAAAGAAAAGAAAAACCAAAAGATACTGCCAATTACTACTTGTTCAATGTAGCACTGCCGTATCAAGAGAAGGGGTGGGGGAGCCAAGATGGGGCCAACTTCTGGTCTATAAGGCTTTTGTGTTTTTTACAAAAACAATTTGAAGATCCACTGAAGCAAAATTGAATGATGAAAATTCTGATATAAGATGAAAAATGGCAACAAGTTTCGCATACTCGGAAATTTTAACTTATGTGGGAATTCTTAAAACAGTTATATTTGCTGTAGGAAATTCCCCACATCATATTTTTTACCAACAGTTTGTAAGAATCCTTTGCATTTTGGGTATTTACATTGGATTTTACTTTCGGTATTGTATCATTTGGTGCGGTATGGTGAGTATGCCCTTCATGTTTTTCGCTTCTGTTTATTCCTCAACTTAACTCTTTCCTTTTATATTGCCCTTCGACATAGTGCTCATTTAAAAAAGTGTTTTAGCAACTAAAAAGTAGAAATCCGCAGAATTAACAACCTTTCAATTTGTTTTCGCTCCTACATACACATGTACATGTTTGTATAATAGCCATGCATTTGTCATTGTTATACCTAAGAGATGATAAACTATACGCATTTCCCGTGAAGCTCCTGAAATGAATATTTTTTAACTAACTAATTAATACAAAAACATGTAACTGAAACTTTTACATAAACATTCTTATTTTGCTAAAACAAAAGTTCCTTTCCACAAAGAACTTGAAACATTCATTTAGAACTTACATTCATGGAAAAACATTTTTTTAATTTCTCTAATCTTGAAATTTGAGCAATATATCTGCAAAAAAACACAGGCAGCCTTATGAATGACCAACTGAAAATTACTTCTTGAAATCTCTTCATTATTTTCCATGTATTAGAGAGCAGTTGAACAATATGTTATGTACTCACTGAAATGCTGAAATATAAAGACGATCTCCGTAAATGTCCTTAAAAACTGAACAAAAGGAATAACTTTTTTTTTTTTTTTTTTTTGCAGACATGCAGCTTTGTGACACAAAATAAAATAATGTCCAATAACTATTAAGTGTGCAATTACGTTTCTTTTTAATGTATAATCGTAATTACATGTCATCTATAGTACACTCACTCTGAAAATTTTAAATGTAAAATGTTTATCTTAATTTGATACAGAAATCGTAAAATGTACCGCTGTTCTAAGAATTCAGACAAATTTTCAGAAATTATTTCTATAACTTCTAATGTGATTGAAAGTCGTACCTTTTTATTGTTTAATTGTTATTTCATGAATTTCCTTGAGTACTCTTTTAAAAATGAAATTCGTGGTGCAATTTCGCATCATGAGGGTCCAGATGCCCCCCTTCTGCAGGGAAACTGGGAGTTCCGCGCGCCATTCATATCCACGCCTTGATGGTGTCACATGAAAAACAGGGTGTCATATGGAAGGACAGCGCTAACCCTGCAAAATTCAAAAGGAATCTTAAAACATCCCCATTGAAATGAAAGCAAATTTATAATTTCGTTCTGCTGCAGCGTTTTACGCAATTTTAACTTTTTTTTTTAAAGCAAAATAGGGAGTGAGTGCAAAAAAATATTAACTTTCGTAAAATGACCTACAGCGAACGGCATGCCGTTCGCTATAGATTATTTTACGAAGCGTCATTTTACGATTATATTAGGTCATTTTACGATTTATATGCATACTGCTTCCTAATATATATATAATATCCATACAACTTTATAGATATGTACACAATTATAGATATATATAAGACGTTCATGTTACATGAATGAACTTACAAATATTTTCCAACTTTCGTCAATCTTTAGAAAAATTTTTGTTTTCAACTTTAATTTAGCATATATTTTTGGTCAACACGAAATAAGGAAACTACAATCCTAATACAAATAGAAAACAAATTAGCGGGCAGGATAAATTTGTTTATAAAAAATTAAAACAATCCCCCCCCCCAGCTAAAATACAAATGTGGAAAATTGCTACGTTAGCACAATATAAACAGCACTTCAACACACACACACATATAAAAAGGACTTTTTTATTACAGATTTAAGCAAAAGATTGATGTCCATGCGTTTGAAATTTTTCGAAAGTCGATTCCTTCAACAACTTTAGTAAACCTGAAAATTAATTAAAAGCTGGAGTGTTTGCTAGGTGCATGAAAAAAGGGATCGTTTCCTCTTATGCGTGTGACAATATTTGGTGTTCCAAAGAGTTTTGGGGATATTACACTTCAAGTCAGCAAAAAAGAATCGTAGATCTGGCACATCCAAATAAAACTAAGGACTTTCGGTGAGAATTATTACCAAAGGTTTTTGAAAAGTCATTTTCTTGCAAGGTAAAGCTCTTTTAATAATATTAGAAAAGGGTTTGAAGTTAGATTTTAAGCATCTGAAAGTATTATGCTTCAAAACATGCAGATTGAACGACTTAGTATATTTACCAAACACCTTTAAGAAATTTCAACGTTAATTTATTTTAAATTGAATATTCTGTTTTTCATTCGTATTTGTAACATAATTTTTTAAACATTATTAGTACTTTTTTTTTCATTGAGATGAAGAAACTGTCAACGTGGTTTCCTAAAGCGATCCATGCTGACCCCCAGGCGGTCCATAAAGTTTTCAAAGGGGTCGATTAAGCCCTTGGAGTAGACAGGGGGTCGATAAATCTTTGGAGGTATATCACTTTAAATACAAAACAAATTTAGTAAAATAAGCTTTCTATTTAACCGAGAAACGCGAACCATAGTCTAATTGCAACTGCGCCCATCAAAAAAAAGGTCGAAAATAAACATCATCCTGCATTTAGCATATACCATCTAGCATTCGGCCGCAAGCACTAACTTGAATTTTGCCGTTTTAAATTCAAATTATGTTTCTTGCAATCATGAATTGAGATAGGAACCTACTCGGTGTGTTTCTTGTTTCTACAATTGGCTCCTGTCATTTGAATACTTTAAAAGCACTCGTTTTCGCGAGCCGTAATTTTCGCGAAAATGAGTTATCGGTGATTTTTCGAATTTATTATGAATAGAACAAAAAGTTGAAAAATCTACCCCCCCCCCCCCAAAAAAAAAGAAATATTTCGCTACACTTGAATTTTCACGATAACGACTGGCTCGTGAAAATCGCGAAAATTAACGTCTCACGAAAATAAGGGCTCTTAGATTAACTACTTACGGATATTTAGAAATACAATAAAGGCTTTGATACAAGGTGAAAAATAAATAATTTTAAGTTGTGACTTCAGTAAATATCTTTTCTTTAGAGCATAACATCAAGTTCACTCTTTCATTAAATTTCAATTTTTATTTTTTAATCACCCTTCTTTGGACTGTGATAAAAACTTTTCCTTTACGCTTTACAATTTATCAGCTAAATATAATTTTCCTACATTGTGTGCGATTTATTTTGCGGTACACGGGAAGAGAAATTTCCCGCTTCTTTTTTTTTTCTTTTATTCCGATAAAATCTTGCTACACAGTGCAACTTGAATAACTCCATCGTAGGTAACACTTATATCACGGATTATGAAAAGTTTTTCTCATCCTATGAACTTTCTATAAAATCAATGTTATTTTTTAGTTCAATTTGGATGATCAAATTTGAATACTCAAGTTGTTCTCTACCTTGCTTGACTGAGTGACTGATTGTAAAGCTTAATTCAGCTATCCATTAACAAAAAGAAAGTTTTGGAAGAATTGAGCGGGCTTTTTCTAGAGGGTCGATAGCATAGATAAAATTCTTTCAAGGCGTAGATTCATGAAAGTTTAAGAAACCCAAGAATAGAATATGAAACTAAAAAATTTTAAAAGCAATTTTTAATTTTTTTAAGAGATTCATGCTCTTGTTGCATATTTAACATGTAAAATCCGTTGGTTTACAGAGTGGTCGGAAAGTTAATTGAGTGTAAAAAGTAGTTATTTATTGGAACAATATTATAAATGTCGTTATTGTAATGTTGTAATATTCTTGTTAGGAAAAAATGTCTTTGCATTTCATTCTTTCCTTCATAAGCGTGCCGTTTGTCAATAGTTTGAGCATTTCATTCTTTGTTGTTTACTATGATTTCTGCAATGAATTGATTTTTGGATCAGTTATGTAATTCATTGATGCTTGAAACTGCTAATAGTTTCATGCCACCTAGTTTGCGTTTCGCTATTGCATTGGGTGCTGTGCTCCGCTTACGGTTACGCTTGAACTTTTAGCCGTTAAATTCAGATTTCCATAGTGTAATTCTAAAATTTTTAAATCGAGTGAGAAATAACCGTAATTTGCTTTGCTTTTATAAATTCCCTTTGGATTATATAAATATTTTCTAATGTTTACAAAATTTTACAAATGAAAACCTGTTTCATGACGCAATATTTCCTGGTATAATTCTGCTGAAAAACTCTCTTTTCTTCGACTAATCAAGCAGACGTACGTTGGTAATAAATTCGGTTGTTTTATTGTTATTTTACAAAATAATAAATGTAAAGTTGAATTGTATGTTGAGTTCCTAAAGAAGCACCAATTTTCTTGAATACACTGCCAAAAAGTTGGATACATTGGAATATTTATGAGCAAACACATAGGCAATCGAAATGTTGTCAGCACTCTGGTGTTCGTAACAGCATTTAACACACCCTAGACACACTAAGCAGTCTTAAAGGTTATTTGCAATCTGCATTGAAAAAAATATTATTTTATCAAAAAGGATTTGGTTTCACATAAATATGTTTAAAATGTACTGAACACACACAAATGTATACAATGAGATTCTGCTAACGCAGCTTGTTGCAGTATTTCCAAATCTATCTTTGCTTTCAAGTACCTTTTGCCCTCTAATTAATTATTTTATTTCGTAACAATTTAAGAAATGTGTCTTCCATCAACCAATGAAACAAAAATGTAATCTTCAAACTAAGATCTGAAACAATTCTAACAAGGAATAGGATTTTTCTAAACTATGCAAAATCAGATAAATTAATTGAATATCAAAATAATCTCCTTAAAATAACTTTATTTTCCTTTATCAAAAGAATTTTACAATAAAATACACATTTTTTCCCTTTTTATCGATGTAAATTATTTCAGATCAAGTGCTTTGATAGTACATAATTAATTAAATTCGGAAGAAATGCCTTGTGTAGTTTTGGTTGGCAGAAGCGATGTACTTCTTTACATGAGTGTAATAATCTCACCCAGGATTGTTTTCTTAGAAAATCAAATTTAATTAAGTGCTTCTAATCGGTGTGTTTACACTCGCGAAATTAGTTTATAACAAAAGATATATTTAAGTCGAATGTAAACATTATAAATTGGAAAAGTATGATCTGCTTTTATTAGCATTTCCCATTGTCATAGAGTCTGGTATGATTTTATCTTCATCTTCATCATAAAAGTAAATTAGCAAGAGTTATTTTTCTATGATTTACTGTTCTAGATAACTTGGTAAAGATGTTGATTTGTGTTTATGTTTACTGATGTACCAGTAGTCTAGCTCTCATATGTCGACTTCAGACTGGCTTAAACGATTCCATTTTTTAAAAAAAGGTGTGGAAAACCGGTTTTTGCGTTTCCGCGCGATCATTGGTGTTGCGCTAATCTAAGAATTTCTCCTCTTTCAACCTAAACATATACGAGCTTGTCCGAGGTCGGGCATCTTTTTACCGGTGCTAGATTTTACTATACTCTCAAGCTGCTATGCTCGTTTTACTATACGTTTATCTTGTGTAACGCATGCATTTCTTCAATGATTCGAATTTTGGTGAGAGTTAAAAAATTGGTCTTCGAAAAATGGAGAGCTTCTACAATGGGATCGTTTTCAAAAATTTAAAAGTATTTTTTCCTGAAAGAGCATGCTTAAAAACATAGGATCTGACCATTTTTTAAGTAATTTGTTTAAATTTAATATTTTGAAAAAAATTACTGAAATCTGTAAGTTTTCATTGTTTCACGCTTCTGTCGTGTGACAACACAAATGATGAAATGCCATTCTGTATTGCTAATCAGAGAGCAAAATATTTAATTCACATCTTTACTCACATGTATTGGCAACGATATGGTTGATAGCAAGCGTAGAGCGCAATTTTGATTCGCTTGGTGATTATCATAACGTGCAACCGTGGTAGAAAGATGCGCCAAAATGCATCATTTGTGACGTCATATAGACCACGCCTTGTTTTCAAGATCGGACATTTTAAAAATTTAATTAAAAAATAAATGTTGGGAAAATGAAAGTATTTTCTGGGTCCATGTTATTTTTCTTACTCATTCTATCAATTTCAGTGACTAAAAGTAGTACTTTTGACTGAAGATAACCACCCCATTAAAAATATATATATTACGCTCATCTTCAGTCTTCATGTCTGTACCTCAGAGCCAGACTGACAAGTCCAAAAATTGCGAATTTCAGTTTATTAGTGCATTTTATGTGGAAGTATATTCTGCATCGAGCCATATAAACGTAATTCGTTTTTTAAAAAATCCTTTTTAATTTTTTACCATGGTTAAAAGAGTGCGCGTCCTATCCTTTGCATACGCCAGAAGGAAAAAAATGTCGGGAAATTAACATAATGTGACTTACTTACTTCTATCTCTGAAGTACAGATATATCAGAAATCGCTTTATATATCAGAGGTGAGTTCGTAAATTGACCGGTACCTGAACACCTATTGAATCCTAAATAGTGAACAATTTAATATAAGAGAGCTTTATTTTCCCAGAACAGCGATACCCAAATAGAAGTACAACACTAAATCACTCCTAATATACAGGATGAACACAAATAATGGATCCGTTTTCATAAAAATCAAACTTTTGAAAATACTGTATATGCTTTGGAGCCCCGATTTCACGTTTTCCGTCGAACTAGTGATAAAAGACGTACCAAGCGGGAAAACTTAAATCCAGTAATAGGACTAGAAATCAAAGCATATTGTTTCCAATCAGACGATTACCAAATAATGAACTAGTGGGAAAACGCATGATATTTATTTGTTTTTGTTTTTAGCATTAATTTCATTTGCACCGTTCTATACTAACAATATTTTGAAAATCTTGATTCTAGATTTAGTTGTAAATTGGCTTTTGGAAGACATCCGAAAATAAAGATTGCTTCAGAAACTTTATGTTTTCAATCACTATGTAACTATGGGACTGCAGTCACCATTTCTTTCCATTGCACTTATGCTCCCAACCTTTCTTTCTCAAAAATACGACGCATATTCCATTCCATCCAGTTTCACGAAAGAATATCCATAAAATAACATCCTTATTCATACACCAAGCAGAAGACTGGAAAGATCCGGCCTAACAACTTTATTGGAACTTTTATAACCGTTTCTCTTCCATTTACTAGCTATCCCCAGTCTCATTTAACTTCATTTTCACTCATTTACTTTGTTTATTTTAATGTTTTTATGCTTTCCCTTTCTGTATTTATCAAAATTGTTACAGCGAGTGCTTGGGCGCTCGTGTGTGTGAGCTGTTCTTTTTCCCCCACTCACCACATCCGGTTAAACCCTCACCAGGGTAGATACGGTGGTGATTGGTAATGTATAAATAAATAAATAGACTAAATTCTTGTTGTGTAACAAAAAGCTTATGTATCCACTGCAACCAAAACACAGCTGCTATATTTCTCTTTTTATTAATACATTACCTATTAGGGTCTGGTAGGGGAAAGTGGTTAATGAGGTAAACTGGTCGTAGGTCAAATAAAGAGCTATATATTCGAAACAAATGGGGGGGGGAGGGAAGAATGAGGGTTTTTTTTTTTTTTTTTTAAGATTTTAACAACTAGAAAATATATTCTGAATTCAAACCTTTGTTACTGGCAGCATTTTATTTATTGAAAAAAATTGCTTTGCGTGCACATGAAACATTTTAAAATCTGAACACCTCTTAACATTTTAAAATCTAAACACCTCTTTTATCTTCTTTGTAAAATTTTGATGATGAAAATTTTTTGCAGATTGGTTATGTAGGCAGCTTTCCGAATGTCTCTGGAATACGTCTGTATAAAAAGCTTGGCTGGATTCATTTTATATAGTATTTTGAACAACTTAAGTAAGATGAGGTAAAGTGGTCGTTGGTTAAGCTTAACACATATCCTTCATCTAAAATCATTTGATCTTCATTGATAAGACAGATATCGGTTAAATAATAAGTTTACTAACCATTTACTGTTTTTAAAGTAAACTGAATTAAATACAAGTGAGTTTAAATTTGATATAGGGGAATTCTGCCGTCAATGAACGGGTTCCGCATGACTGGATTTCGAAGATATTTTCCCCACCAAAGTTTTCTCAGGCACGAAATCAGTTTTAGTGTCTTCTTTTGTTTCAAAACAGTCCAATTCAGAATCATCAAGGAGCTTGAATCGATGCATCATACTGTTAAACGTCCAAATAAGATTTATACTGTTCACTTACTAATTATTGACGTTTACATTTTGTTTTTACATGCATTGAATATTACTGAACAACTAAATGGGAGCATTGATTTGAAAGAGTACATTTTCAAGTGCAATTCCCCATATTTAAAGTTTTATAATGAATCGTCATAGCAGTGACAACTATGAGAACATACAAAATGAAGCATTTGCTATCACTGAACCACTAGGTGTTTCTGTGAATGAACCAGCTAACAAATTGGTTCATTCATGGAATCTTAGAAATATTATTAAAGTTTCAACTCAATTATCTTTAATTATTGATCAATCTTTTTAAATAAGTGTGATAATGATGAAAAAAACTTAAATAAGATTTGGAAACTCCCCCGAATTATCATATTTTCAAATTAAAAACTTGTATAGTCAATTCAGTATTTGTTAAAGTAAATTTTAATACCGCTTCAAGTACGTCTGTTGTTCGAGAAAAATACCAAAATAAGTGAAATAAAGCCAGTCTATAACTGAGGGCATGCAACGTGCAAAAGCAAAATCCTTGTCGCCAAGTAAAATCTTTGTGGATCAAAATTTTTGAACTTGGATGAAACAGGACTCCCATTTGTTCAAAAGAGTCCCCATGAAATTTTAGTTAAGAAGAGTAGATCACATGTTAGAAAATATCAAGTGATGAGCGAGGTGTGGAGAAAACAGCTTTGTTGTGTGAGTCCTGAGGGGGTTTTATGTTTCTCGTGTGATAAAAAATAGTTTTAAAAAAGCAATTTTCTCTTTTTTGAACAACTTACTATTATTTTTAGTGTTTGTTTATCACCTGTAATAACTATTTATATTTTACGGTTTGATTTTCTTATTTGAGAATGTGATCCATCGGTGGAAATTCAATGGTCCAACCATAGCAACTGATTCCCATGAATGGACTACATGCTAAAATATTTCTTTTTGATTTTTATTCTTTATTGAATACAGTGAACATAAAATCGAATATTTTTATTAAAAGAGAAATATACTCAATAATTATTTCTATCGTCAATAAAAAGATTGTGTTTGAACTACTTCCTAAAAAAGTCAAAAGTGTTATGTGGTTCATTGACTTCAACCTTCCCCTAGCATATCGACTGAATTAAATCAAGATTGTAATCCTATAATATTTGAAAACAAATTATAGAATGTTTCCTGCAACCATAGATTTCAATTTATTCCAGTAGAATAATTTATGCCACTCCCCTTCCCCTCCCCAAAAATCATCTGTAAAATATAAGTAAAAAGAAAGCTTGATATTTTTTTCATTTTTGTTTTTAAATTAAGTAATATTGTTTCGGAACTCTACTTGAATACAATGTTTTCTTATTTTGAAGTTTAGGTAGTTTAGACATTATTCAGGCGTTATCTTTAATATATTCCCAAAGAAATAAAAATTGCAAATTATCACGCCTTTCCTGATGATATTGATGAAATCCAGGAGTGAAATATGATTAAAATTCTTGGATAATCAACTTTTGACCACAGTTGACCATCAAAAAGCTATTTAAATAAAGGTAAATTCAACAAAAGAACTAGGTATACCGTGCATTAAAAAAAATTCGTTTATTTATAAGGGTTTTAGATCAACTATTTTAACTTCGACCACTTTACCCCACCCTAGATCATTAACACACATGAAAAAGATAATGCCATTAAGCTATTTAACTCAATTTTTTTCATCCTAAAATTCACTACAGCTTATTCCTTATTAATGTAATGTAAAATAAAAACCAAATAATTGATGTTTTAAAAGAAATTTCTGTATTTATTATTCAACAAAGTTGAGAAACATGTATTTTATGACCACTTTACACCTCCAGACCCTATAGTATGTGCAGTACATTCAAAAATATAATTTTTTAAAATCGGGTCCAACATTTGTGCTCACCCTTTGTGTGCAGATATTGCCATGTGTATGTGCGTATGTGGAAAATTAGTAACATCGATCTTTTATTTCAAACGGAAATGGGATACTATTTATTTGAAACAATATATTTTCTACTAGTGGTACTCGCACGGCTTTGCCTGTAATAGAAAAATTAAAAGGTCTTTTGAGGTTCGCCTGTATATTTACAAATAATGTATGGTGAATTTTCTCGCCAATTGGCTTGTACCCATGTTACGGTTCCACGTTATGATAATTTCGTATCTCGCCAATTGGCTTGTGCCCATGTTACGGTTCCACTAATTTCGTAATTGACTCGTCCATCTTATAATATTTTTGTTCTTAAAATTGGAATAGAAAAGGAACCACATCGAATTTTCGAAAAGTCGCTTTGAGGTGCACACCCCCATGCTCCAAACTAACTTTGTGCCAAATTTCATGAAAATCGGCCGAACGGTCTAGGCGCTATGCGCGTCACAGAGATCCAGACATCCTCCGGACAGAGATATTTTCAACTTTATTATTAGTCAAGATAAAAAGTGAAAAATGTAGAAAATATTTTTCCTTTTGCTTTCTTTTACCCTTAGTGTTAAAATAACGTCCTGAAATTCCTCAGAAATATTTTTCTAAAGAGTACTTACCCAGTCAGTTTCCTCTCTTGTTCTTTTAGAATACCGTTAAAGGTCTGTTTTATTTCATACGAGAAACACCTCAATGTGTTTCCGGCCGTTGTGGAACGTAGGAGTTCAAATCATAAGGCTTTCAAATTTTGATCGTAAATTTCTATTTTTAGAATTTTTCTTGGAGTCTGACATCGGAGCACATTTTAGACGAATGAAACTGAGTTCTGATGGATGGTTTTATGTATCTTTGCGGTATCAATTGAATAAAATCCGTCAACTAAGACTTATTCATGTAAAGTGATTTCTTGCAAAAGTTACCATTTATTTTTTAAAGAGATAGCTTATTATTGTACATTGTTTTATATTTAACATTGAAACAATGTCTATATATAAATTATATCGCTTGTAATTTAAAGTCTGATTTTTAAAAAATCCAAAGCATTCATTGTCGCTGCAAGTTTGCTGTATTAACGACAAAATTCGAAAAAAAATTTTTTTTGAAAGAACTATACCGTCGCGGAGTTTGGCAGTGAAAAAAAAATTAAGTAATATTTTTTTAGATATTTTCACCATGGTTTATAATCTAGAACACATTTAGAATTTCAACATTTACAAAATAAATTCAGAACTAATCTAAGCATTTAGAAGCACACAGATTTTATATTAGACATGTGGAATTAGTAGTTTATAAAACAATTAAAAAGAAAATTATTCCATAAAATTTGAAAACAACGTGTTTTGATAATAAGTACTACACAGTTTTCACATCAGACATTTAGAAGTAGAAAAATATTTAGAATTAGAAATCCATAAAACAAATAGAATGAAAATAATTCTATATGATTTGAAAAGAAAATGTTTTAAAAGAACTATACTACCGTGGCCAGGTAAAGGGCAATAACTGCAAATTTTTCATAATTTTTTTTTTTTTTTTTGAGCAATCACGATTGCCAATTGTTTTCATTTGACCGTCCTTGAATTCCGGTTTCTTTTTCAACCCTACCGTCCTCTGCAGGCGCGACTCCTATGGTCCAGAGCACTGTCCCCCGGTAGCCGCTGTTCCTGGTCGGTGGCGTCCATGTCCTAAACACCCACACGCTCATACACACTCACACACATACACACACGCGACTTTACACACATTAACACACGCCAATGTGCATACACAAAGGTCTACGCACACAGACAAGCAGACACATACACAAGTACACACACGTCACCGCCCAAAAGGAGGGGCAAAAACCATTTCTAGAAACAAGCGAGTGGGGTAGTAGAGGCATTTCATGTCAAGTGACCTAAAGGTCCCCACTCGATCATCTCCCATTTGGATGAAATTTTATAGAGGTGTAGAGATGCTTTTGAAACTAACTTATGCAAATTTTCAGCTTCCTAGATCCAAATCCTGAGGATCCATGACCTCCGAAAAATGTGATCCAAAATGGTGAATCAGCTTTTTTTGCCTAATTGCCAAATTTAGACTAAGTTTACAGAAAATTTCATTATACTGGAAGCCTGAAATTTTAGGCGTTTAAAGCAAGTTTGGCCGTTAATATATTCAAGTATTTTTGTGAATTTGAAGAATTCGATTGAATGAAGAAGAATGAATTTGCGTGAACTTGTGAAAAAGCGCGATGGGGAAAATTTTTCCTGAATCTTAAGTTGTCAAAAATATGAACAAAAATTATTCAAGAATTCATGCTTCGAGATTCCATTGTAAAAATACTTGTTTTTAGTGGGTTACAGTTTCAGAGCTTAAATATATATTTTCTAAAAGATATGGGCATC
Organism: Uloborus diversus; assembly: GCF_026930045.1. NCBI lineage: Eukaryota > Metazoa > Arthropoda > Arachnida > Araneae > Uloboridae > Uloborus > Uloborus diversus. The sequence goes on along the minus strand of NC_072734.1, from coordinate 25,357,479 downwards.
CAAAGTGGCTATTAAAACCGTTTAAGTGAAAAATAGCCTATTATCAAAGCGCTATAGCTCAAGTTTGTCACCTCGCATCTTCTTTTCGTTAAAACCATTAGAAAGAATATATTTTTTTCCTTTCAAAATAAGTTTTTTCTTTGATGGTGTTCTTTCGTTTGAGGATAAAAAAATGAGCTTAAAATTCGGACTGTCGTAACGAATTGCAATGTTTAAGAGCAAGTTGCGGGAATTTTATCAAACTGGAAACCTGAAATTTTAGAGGCTTAAAGTACTTTTGATTGTCAATACGTCCTAGTATTTTTGTGAATTTGAGTTCATTAACTTTTGTGTAGCACGTATGCAAAATCTTGATAAAACGCAGCAGAGAAACTTTATCCTGGATTTTAGTATGTCATAAATTCTGAACAAAAATTATTCAAAAGCTCGTACTTTGCAATTCTGTTGTCAATATGTTTTTAAAGATTTAAAGTTGCAGAGCTTATATATTGATTTTCTGAAAAATATTGGCATCCAAAAGGGCTGTCAAAATCGTTCACATGAAAAATAGCCTATTTTTAATGCGCTGTAGGTCAAGTTTGTCACCTTGCATCTTTTTTTCGTTGGCACCATTAGAAAGAACATATTTTTTCTATTAAAATATTTTTTTTACGATTTTGTTCTTTGAGAGAAGCGTAAAAAAATGAGCTTGAAATACTATCTGTCGTTAGCGAGAAAATCTTGTTCTGCAATGAATAAAGAATGGTGACTGCCGTGGAAACCGACTAATAGTTATTTTTCAACTGTTATGAGTCAGAAACAGTTGAAACTGTTTCTAACTTCTGAAAAAATTTCACTTTGCAAATGAAATATGATAGAAAAAGAAAATGTTCTTGTTCTGTCTGATGTATCAGTCTGCTTCCAGAACAGGATATTTTTCTGCTTCTAACACATTTAATTGGGAAAAGAACTTTTCAAAAGAAAAGTAAAAACCTTATTCTGACTAATAACAGTTGAAAACAACTCTGCTAGTTGGTGTCCACAGCATTCACCTTTCTTTATTTATTGTAGAACGAGACTTTCTTGCAAACGACAAACAGTATTTCAAGCTTTCTTTTTACGCTTATCTGAAAGAACAGTATCGTAAAGAAAAACTATTTTTTATAGGAAAAAATATGTTCTTTCTAATGGTGACAGCGAAAAGAAGATGGAAGGTGTAAAACTTGAGCTTCAGCGCTATTTTTCATGTGGACGATTTTGACAGCCACTTTGGATGCCAATATCTTTTAGAAAATCAATATTTACGCTCTGCAACTATGTACCATTGGAAACATATATATTGACAACAGAATTAAAAAGTACGATCTTCTGAATCATTTTTGTTAAGAATTTATGATATTCTAATGACAATTCACTGCAACCTGCTCTTAAACATTGCAATTCGTTACGACAGTCCAGATTTCAAGTTTTTTTTTTTTTTTTTTTTTTTTTTTTTTTTTTTTAAATCCTTAAACGAAAAAACACCATCGAAGAAAAAACTTATTTCAAAAGGAAAAAACCTGTTCTTTCTAATGGTTTTAACGAAAAGAAGATGCGAAGTGATAAACTTGAGCTATATCGCTTTGAAAATAGGCTATTTTTCACTTGAACGGCTTTGATAACCACTTTGGATGTCAATATCTTTTAGAAAATAGGTATTTCAGCTCTGAAACTGTAACCCACTAAAAACAAGTATTTTTACAATGGAATCACGAAGCATGAGCTTTTCTGTTTATACTTTTTGACAACTTAAAACCCAGGAAAAATTTTCCCCATCGCGCTTTTTCACAAGTTCACGCGCATGCTACACAAAATCTAACGAGCTCAAATTCACAAAAATAATATATTGACGGCCAAACTTACTTTAAGCACCTAAAATGTCAGGCTTCCAATGAAATAAAATGTTTTGTACACTTAGTCTAAATGTGACCATTTGGGACAAAAAGCTATCCGCCATTTTGGATCACATTGTTTGGAGATCATAGATCCTCAAGATTTAAATCTAGGAAGCTGGAAATTTGCATAGGTTAGTTTCAAAAGCATCTCTACACTCTATAAAATATCATCGAAATCGGAGATGTTCGAGTAGACGATATGAAAAATTAGGTCAGTTGACGTGGAATGGCTCAGTAATCAGTGAGTAGGGTCCTGTCGCAACTCGTGATTGCGAAACACGTAATTTGAATTCAAAATTTCAAAATTCAAATTAATTTTGAAATTTTTTTTTTTTTTTGGTATCTATTTCACGTTATAGCATTATTGTAAAAGCTTGTTTATTTGAGTTTTTCTGAAAAAAAGCATGAAAAAATAGTCTAATTACCCAACTTTTCCCGATTTTTAGAACTGAATTCAAAATGCTTTTCTTCAAATAGATTGAAACCTCACTTTTCGCAGATACTGCTGTTTATCTTTCCACGGCAGTATACTGTCGTGGAGTTTTTCAGTACAAAATAAGATTACATTCTGGCATTTTCCCCATAGTTTATCGAAAACACATTTAGAATTCAAACATTAACGTAAGAAATTCTGAATTAGAGATGTAAACATTTAGAAGTACTCAGTTTTACATTCGACAATTAGAGTGAAAAAACCATTTAGAATTGAAAATCCATAAAACATTTACAAAGAAACAAAATCCATAACATTTTTAAAGATTGCTGAAATATCAGACATTTAAGGGTAAAATCAATTATAAATTTTTCATTCATATTATTATTTCATTTTCTGCTATAAAACTACTCTAGAAGACACTAAAAATACTAAACGGACGTATGTAATGCAAAAACTTTTTTTCTTACTGACAATAGCAAATTTCTTTCGAAAAATATGTTTTTTCCTCCCACTGGGAAAACCTAACATTTTAATTAAGCTTTCCGGTTTTTATATATCCACTGCAATTTCCATAAGGCGATTTTTTAACTATAATAATGAGATAGCAATTCTGCTGTGTTCACTAAACGAGCAAAGGAATGCCTCCGTGTTATGATAGCTTTGATCAATAAACTTAAAGAGAAAGTAATGCTTCTAGGGGGGTGTGGGAGGAAATCTAATCGCGTGTAGGAATTTCGGACTAAATATGGAAATTTGTTTGAAGTAGATGATCTAGAAGAAACTCGTAACACAGATTTTTTTTTATTCTGAAGAAATTAATGATGCTATTTAAATATTCCGTAATGGTTTATTTGTGGTATCAGCTTTTTGAGATTAATAAGAAAGAGTTAAACATCTGTGTTTTCTTAATATAATTATTGTGCATTTTTAGATGGTGCATTGCACGCATAAGAAATAATCGTTTCATTATTTTGTATATTTACTTATTTATTATTTTTCTCGCTTTAGTTTGCGTATTTTCGGTTTTGTTGATAATATTATTTACCATTACGGAAAACGGTCGTTTTGTCCCGCACGTGACGTTTCATACATTTCATTAAAAAAATTATAATTTAAAAGGGTAATGAGCAAAATTGTGTTGCTTAAAAAATCACAAACGTATGTGTGACTTCTTAAGCAAATACTTTCGTCATTATTATTTAAAATTATTTCTTCTTTATCAAATATAGGAACCGTCAAGTGCGGATAATTTACCGTTTAGGATTACGGAAAACGGTCGTTTTGTCCCGCACGTGACGTTTCATACATTTCATAAAAAATAATAATTTAAAAATGTAATGAGCAAAATTGTGTTGCTTAAAAAATCACAAACGTATGTGTAACTTCTTAAGCAAAAACTTTTGTCATTATTATTTAAAATTATTTTTTTTTATCAAATACAGGAACCGTCACGTGCAGAAAATGACCGTTTAGAATTACGGAAAACGCTCATTTTGTCCCGCACGTGACGTTTCATACATTTCATAAAAACTAATAATTTAAAAGAGTAATGAGCAAAATTTTGTTGCTTAAAAAATCACAAACGTGTGTGTGACTTCTTAAACAAAAACTTTCGTCATTATTATTTAAAATTATTTCTTCTTTATCAAATATAGGAACCGCCACGTGCGAAAAATGACCATTTTCAGTGGAATAGCTATATACATTTTTTTTTTCAATTTTCAACAAGGTTTAAATTATTATTTCTCAACAAATGAGATATGTTTCCTTTACGTTGGAGCCTTAGCTTTCAAAACCTACAATTTTTCCGTCATCGCTATATCGATAAAGCAAAATATCTGATAATTCATATAGCTAACTACAAGAGGTTAACTTAGGATGTCCTGCAAGTGACGCATGCAAACAAATTAAACTTTATGTAACAAAGTTATTTAATAAAAAATAATGCTGTTTCAGGTGTATCTTTGTAACAAATGTAAATATTATGAAATGTGCGTACTCCTTTTGAATTTGAAAATATTATGATCTATGACAAAATTTTGGTGAAATTATCGAGACGGGTTGTCCCGCATGTGACAGTGAAATAGTCCATATACCTTGTAGCGATGATTGTTCGTTTCACGCATTAATTTAGACTTTGCATTTTGTTTCGACACTTAATTGAAAAAAACGTTGAAAACTATTTATAGACATGCAAACAAACATTTTTAAAAATAAAATATCAATTTTGCGTCACATCCAACATGATTCGGCTTTAAAACATTGTTACTTCTCAATCGCACCAAAGCATTCTTCGGTTGCCTTTTTTATATCCCGTAAGATTTTACAGCTTTCTTAGTTTCGCTATTTGGCGTGATATTAACGTTAGGATACTACAATATTTACAATTTTTTTCATGTACTTTTCTTGATCTGTGATGAATGACAATTATGTGTATTAAAACAATTCTTTCAATTAAACGAAAGGCTTTTTGCACGTTACTTTCATTTTCGTCTTGTTAAAGAAATGCAAATCCATTCTTTTCAAAATGCTCAAAGAGATTACCTTAACGGTTTCAATTAAAAATTCAATTTTCAACAGCAAAAGTGCACTGAATAATAGTGTGTTGAATTTAAAAATTCGATTACTTACAAAATAAACAGTTAATGAAACGGATTCAAATTATATTATCCGATCCATTTGTAAAAATTAAAAACTTGAACTTGGTCAGTATTTAAAAAAAAAACTCTATTTTCTGCTATGGGGTCGTTTCCAAAATTTTAAAAGTATTTTTTTTCTGAAAGAGCATGCTTAAAAATATAGAATCTGACCATTTTTAAATGATTTGTTAAAGTTTAATATTTTTAAAAATTACTTTAATCGGTGCGCTTTCATTGTTTACGTTTCCGTCGTGTCACATCACAAGTGATGAAATGCCATTCAGTGTTGCCATTCACGGAGAAAAATATTCAATTCGCCTCTTTACTCATGTATATTGGCAACGATATGGTTGATAGCAAGCGTAGAGCGCAATATTTAATTCGCTTCTTGATTATCATAACGTGGAAACGTGGTAGAAAGATGCGCCAAATTGCATCATTTGTGACGTCATAAAGACCACGCCTTGTTTTGAAAATCGAACATTTAAAAAAATTAATTTAAAAAAGAAATTATTTTCTGGGTCCATGTTATTTTTTTTACTCATTCTATCCATTTCAGTGGCTAAAAGTAGTACTTTTGACTGAAGGAAACAACCCCATTCGAAAAACTGTGTAATGACATGTGGGATGGCACATTTCTTAGCTTGGATAAACTGCTTCTTCAGTACGCGACTACAAAGTTAAAACGTTATTTATTCGAAACCCAGCATCCAGTTATCCTCACAGGTACTGAAGAAAGCGTTTCGTTTACTGCACTTTCCCGAAGTCCTTCAAGAAGACCGATCAAAAATATGCTCAAAAATAATGAAAATACCTATCACTCGATGGTACAGCGGTTGAAATTCAAACTCAATGTCAAAGAATGTGGCAAAGCATTCGTGAATATTCTTTTGAATTTTATTAACCTCTTAATGTTGATGTGTACTCAATTTAGTGAATTTCAAATCTGTAATTTTGACTTCAAAAGTATCTCTTAAAAAGATTATTCATCTGTTTTATTTCTTAGTGAAATGCATTTTTTAAGGAATCCACGCATAATAAAGCGTTTCCTTTTGGTCTTTCCTCGTCGATTCCCTCTTTTTTTTTTCATTATTATTATTTTTATTTTAAGGGACCTAAAACTTGGGATGCACTTACTTAAAATGTGTATGCTTAAATTTGTATTTATATGTTACATTAAAGCATAGATACTCAAACTCGAGAGACACTATGATAAACCAATAAGAATACGATATACAAACCTTAAAAAACATATTTCTCGAAGTTCAATGATTTTTTGTCATTTTTGATTTACTGTGTACTTTATTAGATAGAAGTCAATTAATAACCAAAAACTTCAATTAAAAAAACAATTTTAGCACTTCTGTTTCTGATGTCCAATTGATTAAATAGAATATAAACTGAACAAAAATCCAACAGCTGCCAAACCTATTAACTACAACTGATTCTGTATGAGTTTAAATTCAGTATTTACCATTCTTCTTTAATACTTTTAATAGTTTACTTTGTTAATAATATTTCTTTTTTTTTTTAAATATTACCTTTGAGAAATCCCCTTTATATCTTCAGAGCTTCTAATGCACCAAATAATTTTCCACTACTTTTCATTCCCCATCATTTTAGAGAATTCTTTTTAAACTGCTTTGAATTAAAACTCTCAGATCTCAACACTCAACCACAATACAAAACCATCGCTTCTATTTACAAAGAGCCTCAACAAATCTACACAGAACGTAACCTGGGAACATACTTTCCTGCATTTATATTCCTCAGCAAGAGAATGCAAATTTCCGAGCAATTTCCATGAAGCTCAGAGATTTCTTTGTATCTTTACATTTTTGGTAGTCACAAAAGGGATACTATCTTTCTCTGTCAAATACCCAAGTATGAAGTAAACAGTGCGTCGAAAAAAGTCGATAAAGATTTTCCAACTACCAACAAGCGAATCCCGTTCCGTTTTTCCCACTAGAGGATTGGACAATTTAAGCCAGAATAAAGGCATATGCTGCATTTATTCGTATGTAACGTTCGTAGAGATAATAGATTATGCTTGATACTCACTGCTAATTGCATAAGAGTCATCAGTCATCATCGTGTAAAATTCATTCTCAGTATGATTTCTTATAAAATGCGTAATATATTTTGAAACATAAATTTTGGAACCCTCAAAACATTTTAAAGATGGAAATTTTGATATCCTACCGAACAATAAAGAGAGAAACGGCTCCCCTTAGAAAATACTTCATTCAAGTTTCTTTCAATGTTAAAATATTATATGTGGATGTGTATTGAAGGGAATTAAAAATTGAAATCACAGCAATAAAGTAATAAATTATTTAACTGATGGGATTTAATAATTTACCTTTTAGTTTAAAAAAAAACTCATTTTCTGATCGGTTTATTACTTTATTTTTTCAAAGTAAAAAACAGTTGCTTTGTTTTATGTATTGAATAAGGCACGTTTAGAGTTAAACTTGCCTCCTTTCCCATACATCAGCTTCGGTGTTCCAACATATCTTACTAAGGTGACTAAGATTGCAAGTAATTTCAAATGTACTTTTTTTTATGCTTTGAATAATTTTATCTAGAGACAATAGTTTAAACAGTATGCTTATTAATAAGCAACAAACATTTTTGTACTTCCTTGTGGTGTAAAACTATTATCACTACGCTTGTTCACGACATACATGTTGCTTACAATTTGAGAAACAGGTTTTTATACATCTTTGACAAACTGAGTTTTGTACATATTGTGTAATATATATATATATATATATATATATATATATATATATATATATTAATGCTTGAGGTATGGAAATTTTGTTGCTTGAAAACAGTTTTTTTTTTAATTTTAAATAGGTATGTTAAACACAATTCGCAATCTAAGCTAATAGAGGAATTGATTGATCTAATGCTAGAAAATCGATGTTCGTATAGTGGAAAGTAGGTTCTTTTAATTCTAGGCCAAACTTCTTATTCCTTCAGAAAAGCTTAGTTTCTAATCAAAACTAAATTTATTTTTATTTTTCCGTTATGGTTTAATTTTTATGTAAGAAACAGTTGTTTCACTTTTGCACATTATTTTTATAAAAAGGTTGCCCAAAACCAAACGAACATATACTTTCCCGTATACCAACTCCGATTTTCGTATATCAGGTAAATCTGTCCCTCGATTGGCTTAAATTTCAACATTTAAGTTCAGACATTTTTTCTGTTTAAATTGTTTTTCAGAAAACGAAGTAGGCTTTTATATGTAAAACAAAATTTTTAGTTCAAATAAAATTCGTGTCCGGAAATATTAAACTAGTTATATCAAAAACCTTAATGTGGATCACAATATGCTTCAATTTAATTTGTTTTTAAAGGGATACAAATTAGTACTATTTCAGTTCATACATAAAGCTGAGAACACAATATTTGTACAGGTAAATATAGGTTAAAAGTAGATTGTCGATACGCGCGATCAATTACTACACAGACATTATTCATTTTTCCAAAACACGTAAATTCGTTTCTGCATCTGTTATTTGTTAAATCGTGCTTCAATTATTGAACTAGTTTGTCTTAAAAGTACGAAACTAACCCTATTGTGCTTAGAAATTTCATCATAGAGGAAACTTTTCTTCTATTATAATGAAACAAGGAGTATTTAATAAGCATCTGACATATATCTACCTGTCATTTATAAACAAGAACTTTGTCACAACTTTGTTGTACGATATTTATCCAAATTCAATAGCATAGAAAACGATGTTATCAATTCACTTGCATATTCCATTTATATATTTAAGAAACATTTCAGAGAACATAAATTAATCTATTCTAAAATGCTTCGTAAATTAAACTTAATAACATGTTTCACAAGTATCTTTTAAGAGCGTTTTATTGACATTTCATCGAGGAAGTACACCTCATATATTAATTCAGCATAGACACTTTGAAGTTGTAATTAAAATCAATTTTTGTTGGAGCTTCAAATGATTAAACACAATTCTATTTTTAGGTATCTTAATGCAATGCATTTGTCAAAACTCCAGATCTATTCAGAACTTTGTCAGAAAGATCTGCGATTGGCTGCTTTTACTACAAATTCGATGCTTAAATATGTGCTTAATCACACTGGTGGATGAACTACGCAAAGAAGTAGTTTTATTACATTTCAGTAATTCATAGCAAGGTTATCACAAGATTCCCTCCTAAATATTACTGCACTCTACAGAATATTTCACAATTAGCTTATTCGGAAATCCCCCCTCCCCCGAAATTTTTAGCCTTTATGCGATAGTAAAATATCATGCAGATCGACGAATGCCAAAACTTTCTATGTTTTTATCTTTTCCATTTTTTTTTCATCGTGATTTGCTTTGTGATTGGAACCGTGTGGTTAAAGTCGTTTTCTTGTTATTGCAAAATGAATTCCGAACTATCCAAATTTTCTAAATTTCAAATTCCCTGGCAACCTCACACCTTTCCTTGAACCACACTTATTTCCGGCATGTCAGCAAAAGCTTGGCAATACGATAATTGGTACACATACTGACCTGCATATCAGTTTGTGTTAGTGATCAGTTGTTGTAGTTTGTGTTGTGTATCAGTTTGTTTAGTTTAAAGAACAATTTAATCTTTATTTGGTTAGGTTTTTACAGTGTATGAGATTTAAATGATACGTTCCGGTTTCATTTAACATTGCAAGCTTTAGGCAATGACTAAAAACATTTCAACAGTAACACTTTAATGTTATTAAATATAACTTTTCCCTTCCGAATCAGCAATGGGAAACTTAGGTAATTGCATTTATTTGACTCTAACCGGTTATTCAAATTCCCTTCGGATACTGAGAGACGAAAATATTTGGTATTTCGTTACAGAAGGAAAGGTTTATTTCCAAACTTTGACATACGTAGAAATATAATTAAAGGATAAATTCGACCTAAGTTTCTGAAATTAGAAATTAATGGATTCTTAGTTATATCAAGGTCAAATTGAATCAGCAACGACAGGGAATGCATATCCAAGAATCATTTGTTGTTCGCATGGTTTATATTTGAGTTGTAAATAAATTTTTAAATTTTAACATTTTCTCTCAAAAAATCATAAAATTTCTTCGCAGGTATTTGAAAACAATTTAAAGTTCACTTCGTGTTTCATTTTCAAATGTTTTTTTTTTTTAACCTAAACCCTACAATGATATTTTCTTCAGTCTTGTTAAAACACGTCCTTGAAACTGCTACTAATTAATATTTCCTAGTGTAAAAATGTTGCAATTTTTGGCCAGACTCTTTCAATATATTTTCTTAGGGACGCCAGTCCAAATTTAACTGTTTAAATTTTTTCTGTGACATTTTTCTTTGCTGTAAGAGGGTTTAAGTTTGCCTCTAGAATTTCAGTATCAAATTTGCGTATTAGTACATAAGGGCTAATTCCTTTTGTCGTGTATAAAATGATCATACGTTCCGTTCTGAACTGGACTGTCCTGATTAACAGAAGTTTGTCCCACTCTCCTCGAACAAAGTTCCAGGACGCCAAAATGTTCCGTTTTCTGAAAGAGAGTAAGCTAGAGAACAAAGCTACGGCCAAAGAAGAGCCCCAAACCTGACCTCCCACTAACATTACCGAAGCTGTTCTAAAACCTGCGTTTTAAAAATTAGCTTCAAAATTTGTCGGAGGGATGTTTATCTCCCCCCCCCCGTCCCTCCCTTTCGCTGACATCATTAAAGATTGTCTTAAATTTAGTTTTCAGGGCTTGCATTTGAAAATTTTCTGGAGGAGAGCTGCCGAAAACTCTTCTCCCTCACATCATTGAAAGTCAACCAAAATTACGTTTTTGAAGCGTCAATTGGAAAAGATTTCCGGTTCCCTTAATGTCAACAAAGATGGTGTTAAAACCGTGTTTTGAACAGTTCAATTTCGAAAAACTCCCGGGTATTGGCACCAAATCGATCTTTTCCCTAACAAAAAGACCATCTAAATGTTTTTACAACGAAACATTCCGGGGGAGAGCCCCCGAAACCCCCTTCCCCTCTCCATTGAATAATAGGACACAATCAATTGCATTTTAAAAGATTCAATTTCAAAAACGGATCGGGGAATGGCTCTTCCCCGGCATCTCCCTTTAAATTACCAAAAGCAGTCAAAAATGCATTTTCACAACTACAAATTGGGAACATTTCTGGGGTTGAGCCTTTGAATCTATCTTCCCCTTAACATCACCAAAAATCTTCTAAACCTGCATTTTTGGAGCTGCAATTCAAAAAAAATTCTTTGCCGAGCTCCTGAACCGCCCTTTTACTAACATAATTTGAGTTGTAACAATTGCAGCTTGAAAAAATGGATGGGGGAGCATCCTCAAACCTCTTTCCCCTGTAACATTATCAAAGATCGTCAAAAATGCATTTTCAATACTACAAATCCTTAAACTTTCTGGGAGAGAAGCCCCTGTATTTAAGACACATGTGATATAAAAAAGAGGCCTTCAATTTCATACACCACCCATTCAATTTTTCACCTTGAAATGGTCCTGAGAGTCGGATCATGTCACTGCAGCAACTGCTGAATAATGGCAGCAAGTTTTAGTGTTGCGGTAAAAACACTTACTGCTGATCCCAAAGAGGTTTTATCCCCTTTGACAAGATCAAGTAGAGTCAAAAATTGCGTTTTAAGGCCCTTAATTATGGAAAAAAATCGGGTCTGAGTAACCGATTCTTGCCATCCTCCCTAATATTGCTAAAAGTAACTTAAGTTGCATTTTTAGAATTTTTACTTCGAAAATTTACGGGAGGACAGCAGCCCCTTACCCACCCCTTATGCCGTCATATCAAACATAATCGAAAATCATATTTCTTGGGCTTCAATTGCAAACAATTTTCCCTGGGGAACCCCCTTTCCTTGTCTTACGCTGGTAAAGAGAATTTTAGAATGTGTTTTAAGAAGAGAAAACTCCTAAATTTCCATCTCCTTCCCATAAACTCACTCAAAGAAAATTTGTAATGGTATTTTTAAAGTCTTATTGTCAAAAGTTTGAGAACCCCCGAACCTTCTCTTCAATCCCAGCGTCATCAAGCGTTGGCCTTATAGCTTCAAAACATTTCCGAGTTAGAGAATCCTCCACTATCCCTAACTTGTCAACATGTATCATAAAATTGCGTTTTTAAAAATTCAATAACAAAATTTTTCGGGTAGAATCCCAAATGCGTTTTTAAGGCTTCAAAAATTTCCAGGGACGCACCGCCCAAACCAAACCAATTTGGTAGTAATCCTTCCGTTGCAACCAAATATAGCATGAAATTGCGTTTAAAAAATGTCGTTTGAAATTGCGTCTAAATATAAATCGAACCCAACGTCAGTTTGGGATCTATTTCAAAATGTTAAAAATACTTCTAGGTCTGCAACTTCCTTACAAACATTCATTTGGGCGCTCTTAACCCTCAGAGCTCGTGAAAAGTGATTAGAAGGACATATTCCTATTTCATGTCCAACTTGAGGGCCAATTAAAGGTCCTTATGTCATTGGTATGAATCGCAATTCGACATTTACGACCCACCACACATTTTTTTCTGAATCAACAAAACTTGTACATTATTGAATTTTCACTAAATGATTGTTTAATTATGAATTTAAATTATATGAGAAAACATTTGCTCACATTTTGATAAAATAGCTTTAATTCCAGGTAATTCAGTAAAATTACTGATCAAAAGAAAAAAAAATCAAAATAAAAAAAAAACAATAATACCCGCCTCTTCCCCCGTCTTCTTCCTATTTTTTACTTTCTTTTACAAAAAAGGAAGTATTGTATTCGCGAAAACAATTTCACTCAAAAATCGACCTCAATTTCCATTTTGCTCACCCTCGAATGAATGCTGTTGTTTTTTTTTTCTTTCTTTTTTTTTCGACCCGACCACACGTGCTATACCTAAAACGTATAGACGACCGAAATATCCATTTTGACGATCCCCGAGTTAATTGCAACGAGTTTTCTCGTGACGTCTATATGTACGAATGTACGTGCGTATGTACGCATGTGCGTATGTATGTCACATAACTCAAGAACGGTATGTCGTAGAAAGTTCAAATTTGGTAGGTAGACTTCTAGTGGGGTCTAGTTGTGCACCTCTCCTTTTGGTTGCATTCGGCTGTTTCTAAAGGGGTCTTTTTTGCCCTTTCATTTTCAATGCAAACTCAAGTGGTGTTATAATTTGGTGACAGTTGGCGATATATCACCAATCTTTTGGTCGCCAAGTTTTGTCGAGAAATTTAGAGATTTTTTTTTTTTTAATCTAGTTTTAATTTGGCTACTGTTGGTGATATTCAGAGAGTTAACTATTGAATCACATTAAAATTGCAATAACGGGGAAATAACATTAAATAAAAGGAAGTCATGTGACGCACACATCAGCTCGTTTTTAATTTTACAGTTCCCCTCCCCCTACCATTGCCATATAACTGCCAAATTGCAATATGCTTCAAAAATCGTATCGACGGGTGACTTCTTCGTCTTTTTGTTGAAAATGTATGACCCCCCCCCCCCTTCTCCCGCCGAAATAAAATCCTGGCTACGGCATTGCATCCTCGCAGGCTACGCTTTTGCCCGTTTACTTCAACTTTCTTGCGTTCAAGGGCGGCCAATAGCTTTCACTACGGAAATGTGCATCTAGTTATACCACATCTCGTCCACAGGTCACCTATTTTTTGACCTTAAAACCTCTCCCCCCCCCCTCTCCGGCTGCACCACTGAACTGCACAAAGCATCTGAGAGAACATGGCGTATAGTTCAGTTGCGTTACGACACGGATGGTGTTCTGCGAATGTTTATGACTTAAAGTAACTGTGTATAACAAACATTCAACTATAACTAACATAATGCTGACAGTAAAAGTGGGGGTCCGCTCACTTTCGGACAATTTTGTATAAAGAAACGTGCAATGTTTTAAACCATTTCTAGGGAAAAAAAGAATGTCCTTCTTTAAAAGTAAATAAAACTGGTCACCATTTAAGCAAACAAAAGGACTACGACGATACTATCCCACTTTTTCTCTCTGCAAACTATGTACTTAGGCAGTCGGTATCCTTTATCACTACGAACGAATAAATGCAGATATCAACTATATCAAATTTATTCCCAGAAGAAAGCTTTACTCTCGATATATTATTTGAAAAAGGATAATCCCTACTTATACCCTTCAGAGAAGGCTCGAAGAAAATTGACTTTTCAAGTAGCTCTATCATAATCAGTAAGTGGATAAAGTACTTTGTTCGAAGACACCGAAGTGAGATAGAACAGAAAAAATAAATGGTAAGAAATACTCTAGGACGCTTCCCGGATGTGCCGTTTCTCTTTCATGTTGCGATATTCTGGAGAAAGGAAATGATGGGCTTCGCTTTTAGTTGTAGACTGAATGAGTAAAATGCATTTGGTTAGGGGGTTACAACAGAAACATCAAATTGTACGGGATTCAATATTCCTAATGCGAGAAAATAGTCTTCAGTTTTAACAAATCATTTGCTTAAAAAAAATTACCCTGAATTAAAATTAAAACATAATGCTTAAGTTAAAATGTACATTTCATCAGAAAAAAATGTTGCTATTGAATTAAAATAATAGAACGCTGTTCGGATTCAACGAACGCTGTTCGGATGCAACGAACGCTGTTCGGATTCAACGAACGCTGTTCGGATTCAACGAACGCTGTTCGGATTCAACGAACGCTGTTCGGATTCAACGTACGCTGTTCGGATTCAACATACGCTGTTAGGATTCAGCGAACGCTGTTCGGATGTCTGCTATGGTGAGGTAGCGTGTTTTGATTCTTGGTTGTGGTTTCTTATTAACTTCATGTTAATCCACAACCAAGAAGCACCATGTTCAAGAAGCAAAACTCGCTACTCCACCATAGCAGACATAGGAAGAAAGCATCGTTCAGCCCCAAAATGGCGGACGTGTCGCTACTTGATACGATCTAGGGCTTTAGTAAGCAGTAATGTAAAGCACGCGATTCTACAGTTGATGAAAAGTATTCATATTATTTATTTATTTTACTTGATAAGCCTCAATTTTAAGCCTTTTTTGAATTGATGATTCAGTACTAGGCTGAGGCATAGTTACCAGTAAAAATAGATTTGTTTGTACAAACCGTTACTTGGTGGTTGTGCGTGAATACCTTTGCAATGAACTTCTGTGATAACACTAAATAACGCATTTTCTTTTAAAGTTTTCATTGAAAGGCCGAATGCCAGAGTGGCTACGTGCTTCTGAATTTAGGAGGAATTGGAAAAATGATATGCTTATGAATACTTATTATATTATAGTAATTCAAACAATATTTTCTAATTATGATCACAAAAATAAAATGTGGTGAAATAATCAAATAATTACTTAATGTAGCTTTCTAAAAAGAAAGAAACGCGAGTTTTTAAATTTTACGTTTGGAGAAAATCTTTTTTGAAAGTAAAATTGTACCTACGTTTTAATGCATTCCTGCATAATTAATATTTTAATTAAGTTACTTTAATCTACATAAAACATGAATTTGGTATAGTTTGAAAGCACTTGATTTGAATATAAAAAAATTTTTTTACAAATGGTTGTAAGGTACAAACTGTCCTTAACATTATATAGCCTAGCAAAATTAGTGAATGAAAAAAGTCTAAATATTACAATTAAGATATTTAATCAATTAATAAAAGCCTTTAATTGAATGGCATACACTAAAACAATTACAACAAAGACTTCTATATACAATAAATGTGTATGAGCTATTATATTAAATTTCGTCAGACCTCCTCTTGTACATTTATAGAAACAATTTAATAAGCAATTTAAATTCTGAAGAGATAAATTAAATTGGCTTAACTTTATTAAGTAATTAAATCTTAAACTACATTGTGATAGCAATTTTAAATAATAATCCTATTTTCTATGCTTCTTCCTATAATTTCTCAACCAACTGTCTCACGGCGACAGCTGTTTCAATACACATCTCATTGCCTCGTTAAATATTTGATCCCAATAATCTCCTAACGTGCAAACCTTTCAGAAAAAGTAATATGATTTATTATTAAAAATTGTTTTCATGAAAGACTGCGTTAGAGGCCGTTAGATTAAACCATTTACGAAAATTAAATAATTAAAAACTAAACTGGGATGATGGATTAAATATTTTTATAACTTCCCATTAAACAAGATAAATTCTAAAATAGCATATTTTTAACTTTTTTATTTTAGCTGGTTTTTATCACATGCTTGTTAACTAAAATTTATTTATTTACTTTTTTAAATTCAACAACTTTCGTAGTGAAAAATACTTTTATAAGCATTTCTACATTGTTTAGGTTTTTATGGAATGAAATTTAAAAAATAAAACCTTTTCTAGCAGTAAAAACTCAAACATCAAAAACTCCTTTAACCGAAGACGATTCTCTTTCTTTTTTTTTAATTTACCTTTTTGTTTATTTTATTTTATTTTATTACTCAATTTTTTTTTCTAAGTAAAAAATTACCTTCTTCTGGTTACTAAATTAACAACACATTTTTGTTTAAAAATAAAGGCAACAAAAATTTAATGGTATAATCGAAACGATTAAGATTTGTAATAATATTTATGTCTCGTTAAAATTCACATTGCTTATTCTGTCTTTTGTGACATATTTTGAAAAACTATATATTTGTAGCATTTCAATAAAAAGTGTAGCAATAATTTTGTAAATGTGTGCGTGTTTTAAATATGAAGTTCTATTTTCTAAAATCGCCTGACAGAACTTTCTTCTATCCGGAATTTTCGGTTTTCTGAAGTAGAGCAGCTTCGGTTATGGTGGTTCTTCCGTATTTAAGTTTTGCATTTAGGACTTGGTACAACGTATAGTAGTGCACTAATTTGCAAGGAAATACTAGGCTATGTACCTAAATGGAATTTAACTCGTTCTTTGCAACAAGTCGAAACAGAACAGCTATAATGTGTCAGGTATAAGGCACATAAGTAGCTAAGACTAAAAAAACAACTAACTTCTGATAATGTCAAAACTAAGTTTTCTTTCATAACTTGGTTATTGTTGAAAATTGATCAGTTGAAATAGCGACTAGCATCAAATGCTTCCTAATAGAAAGAATGGCGTATTAAAACCTGCTAGATGCGTAACGTGCTATACCAGTGGCGTCACTACGGGAGGGGCGAGGGGGCGGTCCGCCCCGAGTGTTAACCGCCTGGGGGATGACACCCTAATTGAAATTGCAAGTTTTTGAAACATATGAAGCTAAAATGCACTTTTAGACTTCAAATTTGAAAATTTTCCGGGAAGTAAAGCCCGGTACCAACCACTTGTATTTCTTTTTTTGTACACTAACCCACTAAAAATTTCGTTCTGAGACAAATGTAGTTGTTTCTGAAAATGGAATGAGTTTCAGGTTTCATGTTCGCATAAAATTTTGGTTTTCTTTTGCGTCTGAAGGGGGGGAGAGGGGTGACAGCAAAAATTATCGGCCCGGATGTCACCCATGCGAGGTATGCCACTGGCTATACCTAACATGTTTTTATTCCCTCCTGAAAAGTTACCTATTTTGGAGTTAGCAGGTTGACAGCCTAAGTCTAATCCATCGGTATGTCTTCTAGGGAAGAGTAGACTGGGATGGAATACCTAAAAGTATGCTTAAAATAAACATTGTTTCTAATTTCTTGTTATTCCACCACCTAAAACATTCATAGCGCTCATACTCTTCTAGGCAATCTAAAAAAAAAGGAATAAGGCATGAATTAAAGGCACATACAACTTAACAGTACGTTAAAAGACAAAGAGCAGCAATTTTCCATTTTTAATTGCTTTAAATGGAAATTCCGAGCTTAATTTTTAGGACAAGGTTTTATAGTAAAATAGTAATAATTTGAGCTATAACATTTTTCTCACTCAAAAGAAAAGTCTCATTTCAAATCTTCTACTATTTACAGTTTTTTTTTTTTTTTTTTTGTTTACTACCTCTTCAAAAATATCTTTGAAAAAAGCAATTATAAGCATTCCAATGCCGTGCTGTAATGATAGAGTTTGTGGAAACAATCCAATTTTAAATATTTAGTCTAAAGAAAAATAAAACGGTTAAATTTCAAAGGAACGTAAACAGTTAAAAGTTTAAAATATAACTGATAAAAATCATTCACACATCCATAGCTAAGAATCGTCAGCTTCTGACTCGCCTTTTCTTTTCACCTTGACCTCTAGCTAAAAGTTACTTATTTCACTTGACTTCACTATCCTTTGGCTAGCGCATTTTCATGTCATTTTGTGCCACCACAACAACCAAAAACTGCTTTTGTTTTTGTTTTATATTACAGCTTAAAGTTCCC
>NC_072734.1:25315570-25339060 GCF_026930045.1 Uloborus diversus | reverse complement strand
TTAAAGTTCCCTCCTATGAAGTTTGCTCGAAGCAAATCCGCGACTTCAACTTGATATTCTACATTCCTTAAACTTCCCAGTAAACTATGGCTTTTTTTTTTTTTTTTTTTTTTGAAACTTTTTACAACTGAAGAAAACTTGCTCAGGTAAAATACATAAATGTGGGATTGAGGTGTTCTAGCATAAACCCTACGAGTAATTTTTTTTTTCGAATCTTACAATTTCTTTCAAAAGACAAACGGACCGTCAAAATCATATTTCCACATCTTGAACTCTTCTTTCCAATTTTTATTTTTCAGTATTTGCTTAGTAATTTATATATTTTTTGACTTTTTAGGGATATTTTCATGATACGTTGTACCTTTTCTCTTTTTTCCTCTTTGTAACGTTTACCGAAAATTAGACATAAAAACTGATTTTAATACTCGTTTGAATCATTTTAAGTATTTCTCACGAAAACAAATTCCTTTAAAGAAAAAAAAAATATTTCTAAGAATAAAAACAAAAGTTTTTTTTTTTTGTTTTTTTTTTTTTTTTTTTTTTTTTTTTTGTCCACTTACTGCGTCTCACCTAGTGAACCGATTTTGATGATTCTTTTTTTTAATGTATAGTGGATGATTCAACTTAGGTTCCAGTACTGTGTTTGACGATATTAGTTCATTAGAAAACAAAGTTATAGGTTAAAAAAAAGTCAATTTCATGCTTTTTTTTAAATTTTGTTTGTCCACTCACAGCGTCTTACCTAGTGAACCGATTTTGATGATTCTTTTTTTAATGGATAGGGGATGGTTCAACTTAGGTCCCATTACTTTATTTGACGATATTTGTTAATTAGGAAAAAATTATGGATAAAAAACAGTCAATTTCATGCAATTTCCCTATTTGGATCCACAGACTGGATTTGGGAAGGGAACTTTTTTATAAATTATGTTCATCGAGGGCATGTGAAGTGCATTATGTTTTTGAAATTACAGTAGAATCTCGTTTATCTGGTCCTCGTTCGTCCGGAACAAGTTTTCTGAAAAAACATTTTAATCGTTACATACATAACAATTTTAAATTACGCTAGCAATAACATAGCTATAACACGCCAAACGTTCGCTTTTTCTTTCGTTAAATGAAAAGCTATTGTACAGATTTTACAAAAAATTACGGTGGTCTGAAAAAAAGATGGTACTTGAGAAAATTTCAAAACTTCCGTCAAAAATCGCAATTTAGGCTTTTTTTTGGGGGGGGGACGTAAATGGAAGCAAGGGAGCAATGATTTTCTGTCGAAATGTTTTTGAAAATTGAAGTCATTGGTGACGTTCTGGAGTCGAGGGCCAAAGCGCAGAGCATTTTTATGAAAAAATAAAGTGAAGTTTCGAAATGGTAACTTTGCATTAAAAAGAATGAAATAAAATAATTTTGAAAAAGAAAAATAGAACCGACTTCAAAATTGCTCTAAAAAATGAAAAATAATTTTATTCTATAAACACCATCGATAATACTTTTAAACGTAATTTTTGAAGTTGGCGCAAAATTTATAGATAAAATCATTAGTAGCCATAATTCAACTATACCAACTAGTACAACTATAAATTTAACCGGGCTCAGTTTCTTCAATACCAATGCATACATTATACATTGGTGACAGCATATTTGAGTAATGGCATACATGTTTCGCTCCTAATTTACGATGATTTTCTTAAAAACTATGAACGAAATACGGTTACACATGATTTTACTTTTTGTTTTTGCGCCAACTAAAAAATTACGTTTAAAAGTTTTATCGATGGTGTTCAAAGAATAAAATTATTTTTCACTTTTTAGAGCAATTTTGAAGTCGGTTTTTTTTTTTAACAGTAAGGATACTCATGATATACATGAGTACTGCCGTCACCATAACTGTTTCTAAATATAAAAAAGTACTAACATTCTATATCAGGCGAGAGAACCGCAAAAGACATTTCAGTTTCAATAAATATCGTATTCCATGTGCATTACAATTTTTGAAATACTGCAATGTACGTTCGTCCAAAAGCTACTTCCTCCTGGAACGTTTTTAATTAGCGAAAATTACGCGGGCTGTTAAATTAACTCCTTTGGGAAAGTTATTAGTACCTATTTCAATCTAACAAAATAATTTACAAGGTAAAAGTAGTAATTTGCTTCTGAAATTACATCTTAAAATTATGAGCCAACATGTATGCCGTTAAAAACACACATTGATTAATTTGCTAACGAATATTTATTGCTTCGTTAGCTATTAAAATCCCTGTGATGTTTTAAAATAAGTTAAGATTTTTTTAAAGCATTTGTTTATCATGAAACTAGTAACGTATCTAAAACGGAGAAGCTGTCTAGTTGATGGCTGTTGTTTCAAACGATGATGTCATATTTTAGTTTGTGAGTCTTATAAAATAAGTTATGGTTTGTATGTGGTTTTTCCTTAAACGAATATAAAATAATAATTTTTCGTAAGCATTTTTATGCTATTTTTACAAAAATAAATATGAATATAGCTGGAATGGGGTCGTTTCCAAAATTTTAAAAGTATTTTTTTCTGAAAGAGCATGCTTAAAAACATACGATGTGAATATTTTTGATAAATTTGTTTACGTTTAATATTTTAAAAAAACTATTTTAATCGGAGAGCTTTCATTGTTTACGGCTTCTGCCGATGACATCATAAATGATGAAATGCCGATCAATGTTTCCATTCATAGTGCAAAATACTTAACTCGCATATTTACTCACGTGTATTGACAGCGATATGGTTGATAGCAAGCATACAGCGCAATTTTTATTCGCTGCTTGGTTATCATAACGTGTAAACGTAGTAGAAAGATGCGGCAAAGTGCATCATTTGTGACGTCATCAAGACCACGCCTTGTTTGAAAAATTGGACATTTAAAAAAATAATTTCAAAAAAAATGTTGGGAAAATAAAAGTATTTTCTGGGGGCATGTTTTTTTTTTTGCTCACTTTATCTATTTAACCATTTCAATGAATAAAAGTAGTACTTTTGACTGAAGGAAACCACCTCATTCGTAAATTTAATACACAATGTAGATCTGAGAACTGTGGTGGCGTTAGCGTCAAGCCCCTCATATATTATTTAGAAGACATCTTTTGGATCTTGCACCGCAAATATTCTTCTCTGAGATTGTTTTCATTTTCCGCACTGTACACTGACTAAATATTTGCGCCTGTGATTGTGAATATGTTGCGTAAATATGTTAGGGAGTTATTCAATGTAAGATTTATTAAAGTGTTTAATTACATTTACTACCTATCCTAAGCAGCCACATCCAATGACGACAAACTGATGACCTGGACGTATTACTTAAAATGATACATTATTATTAAAATCCATTTTTATGGTAAACAATTTCTGGTAAAAGTTTGAAAGGAGAAAAAAAAGGATGAAAAAAAGGAATAATGTAGCATAAAGATGTCCCTAAAAAGTCAAAAGTAAACTGAATAACACTACGCAACATCAAAAATGTATCCGGCTTAAAAATAGTTATTTTCGAAGTGGTGTATTTATACATATTTTAGTAGACTTCCAAGCAGTTATCTTTGTAATGTCATTTTCTTTTTCTCTACATGATAAATAAACATAATTTATATGAAAGGAAATAATTTCAGTTTAAATATCCCCACTTGAAAGGATCTCAAAAAAAACTTAAAAAAAAAAGTTGAGAAAATCTATAGGTATTTGGCCCACTTCATAAGCCTACATCTTAAGAAAATCTGCAGACTGAAGATCTCTAGATTTTCTGCAGAATGTTCTGAAGTTGAGAAAATCTGAAGGTATTTGGCCCACTTTTAAACCTAAATCTTAAGAAAATCTACAGACTTAAGATCTGTAGATTTTCTGTAAAAAGCTCTGAAGAAAATCTTCAAATTTTTATTCTCAAGGTTTTCTTAGAATATATAGGCTTAAAGTGGGCCAAATAACTTGAGATTTTCTGAAGGTGGGCGTTTCTGAAGATTTTCTTTAAAAATTAATTTTTTCAGAAATTTTTTTCGAAAAATACAGTAATTAAGAAAATCTTAAAACTCTTTCGGCTAAAACATAGTTCAAAATGATTTGAAACTCCCTAAAAATTGCATAATGATAATGTATTTAATCTAGATTTGATTATGTGCGTAGATCATCCAAATAAAAGCTTAAGAAGCATTTGAAATTTCAATCTACATACATGAGATGCTGTCATGATAAAAATTTCCTACCAGAAATAACTTGGAATGTAGCATTTAAAATTAGTTCAGAAAAATAAACCTAGAGTTTTTTTTTTTTTTTTTTTTCCATTGTGCTTGGCAAAAACAGATACCTTGAAATAAGATTTTTTAATTTAGACTAAAATGTGTTCACCGTACTGATGTAGGACAACGTATACAATGTGTTTTTATTTCATTGGTGTTATGAATAGGATACACTTTTTTTATTTCTTGTAGATGGTACTAATTTTTTTAAGATAATGGTCATAAGTCAAATATTTCAAACAGAAATTGACAACAGAAATCCCTTCTACTTCAAGAACAGTTAGTTATATTGTTGAAAATTTTGTTGTGAAAAGTACTTCATTGGCTATTTGAGAAGTGGAATGCACCTGAATATTTTTCCAATCAGAGTAGGAAGAATATAATTTAATGGGAAGATAGTAATAACCTTGAATTTTTTTTTTTTTACATTATAATATATATTTGCTCTACTCTGATTTTAAAAATATATATACTGTCGGCCCTGCTTAATTGAATACTGTCAGTTCCAAGAAATATTATTTGATTAACCGGGGAAATACTTTTTATCATTCCAAATTGACAACATTTGTCTTAAAATGTAATAATAATGAATCAATAACTATATAATGAGAGTAATGTTTTTGGTAAAAATATATTGAAACAAGCTAAGTGAACAACAAAATAATAGGTATGTATAATAATTTTAAATATATATTAGAAGAGTGCAAGGAAAAAAATGCAACTTACAACCTCATCTGTTGTATGCATAAAATATAATTTAATATTTTTACATGAATAATTGTTCATAAGTAATTAATTTTTAAAATACTTAAAAAAACTTCTTAGCAAAATATTGTGAAAGCTAATCAATATTGTTTGATTAAGCGAGGATCTTTGACATTTCCTCAGTGGGGAAGTATTCGGTTCCAAAAGGTTTTATTCATATTTGGGGTATTTGTTTATCCGTTACCCGTTTAAGCGGGGCTATAAGAATACACACACAATATAAATTTTTTGTTCTGATATGAGATATTTAGCATCAATTCTACACTTCTGAGACTTAATTGTGCAACAATTTCTTTATTCCTAAACACATTTAAATATATATTACTGTGAAAGCTTTAAAATAAGAGAATGTTGACTTTCACCGTCTCATGTGGACAGTTGCCAGATATTTCAAACTTTTAGTTTCATGTAGAGTGAAACTTTGGAAACTCGACTTACGGATAACTAGACTAACCTGGTAGCTCAACATTTTCCTTATGGTTGGCTCAATGCTAATTTCAATGGGCTAAAATCTCTCTAACTTGACGCACATTTGCAGGAACCCCTATAAGTCAACATCCAATTGCTATTCTAGTCCACAATTTTTTCTTTCAACATTCTTTCATACTGACCTTTTCTCAGAACCTTACGCTGTGATTTCTTGGTCAGTCAATCTTTTTTGGGAAGTTCTTTTAGAGAATTCCATTTTTATCCAGGGGAGTCTGTCACCACTCTGTGCTGTTAATGCAATTCTAAAAGGCTAAGGTAAGATAAATGTCCTCTAGAGAAAGGTGGCACTGTGACATGTTTTTCAAACAAGGGTGAGCAGGACTTTATCTTAAGACGTGGCTGACAAGAATCTGTTTTATCTCTTTAAAGAAAATAATGGCGAATTTATTATGTACTTTTTAAAATTAGAAAATTCTTTTACCGGAATAAACTTTCATAACGTGAATGTTAAGCATTTGTAAGTGATAAGGCTTCAGAGTAGAGGGAAAAAATGACCGGCCCCGACTCTGGGAATTTTAGATCCTTAGACTACGACGCCACTAGCAATGGCAGAGTTGCAGGTTTTGGGAGAAAATGACCGACTCAGACTCTTGAAGTTTTAAAACTTTGACTCCTTTGCCCCAAAACATGTCAGTCATTGACTCCGCAGCCCTGGTAAGTGATACAGAAACTCTTTAGGAATTACAATTATGGAACCTCAGTAAGTTGACTTCCGCTTCAGTCGACATGTTTTCATGTTCCCCGGGGGTGTGAATTCAGACCTGACTGACAAGAATCTGTATTATCTCTTTTCAAAAATTATGGATTTATTATGTACTTTTCAAAATAAGAAAATTCATATACTGGAATTATTTTCCATGATGTAAATGTTAAGCATTAGAAAGTGACAGGGCTGTGGTGTAGGGAGGGAAAATTACCGGTTCTGACTCAGGAAATTTCATACCCTTAGACTACGACTCCGCGAGCAGTGGCAGAGTTGCGGGCTTAGGAAGAAAATAACTGACGCTTGAAATTTTAAACCTTCGACTCCTGAATCTTGACTCTTTTGTCCTAAAATCTGTCAGTCTCTAACTCTGCAGCCTTGGTAAGTAAAAGTGATACAGAAACTCTTCAGGAATTAAAATTATGGAACCTCAATAAGTTGACATCCACTTAAATCAACATGTTTTTAATTTCCCTTGGGGTGACGAGTTATGAAGCTCCACTGTATATATATTCAGTGATGTAACCATCAATTTTTCTGAGGTTATACTTCCAGTAATCCATTATCCACAATTGGTGTACGTGATCATATACATAGTATATTATAATATGAAAATTTATGCAATTTGATATTATATGTCTAAACAATGTTTGATAGTATACAGCATATATATATGAAGTATACCCTATGGGAACACCACTGTATATATTTCAGTAGCGTCACTACAAAGAGCGATGTTTAATCATTCAAATTTTAGCGAAAATAGAGCACTATATTGCAGGGAGGGAGAGGTTATTTAAAGTATATACTTCCTTTAATTATAAACCTAAATTTTATCAAATTTTTAGATCAGACAAGATAAACAATAATAATGTAGGACAATCACATGTGTTTATGCATGCAGAGGCACTGAAAATCATGCAAGTGCAGGTGCTACATTTAGAGTTTTGAAATCCATGACTTTAATTGCAACTTTCCATGACTCATGAGTTACAATTTCGTAGAAAAAACATTCATTTTTCACAAGAATACCGAAATTTAGTGTTTTGTGAAAAATAAAATTTCAACCACTTGAACTAAAGTTAGACATTAAATTAAAGCGAAATGTAATGAGCTGAACTACTATTGTAACTAAAAAACAGAAATAATAAATTTCAAGAACATTTTCTGGTTTTCAACAAATCATACAAAAATTAGGTAAGAATTTTCATGAAAGCAAATTTATTATTTTTTCCTTGAAATATCTGATATAATACACAATAATCTCTCAATTACTAAAAATACTGATTTTACAAAACAAAGGAACCTGCTAAACTGGTTTTATTTACTGCATTTTTTTTTTTTTTTTTTGAAATTTACTTTTAAAAATATGTTATTTTAAGAACAGAGGAAGATGCTAAGATTTAATTCGTTTGAAAGCTAGCAGTTTTCTTTTTCAAATGCGTGACTATCAATAATTTACTAAAATCAAGTTCAGAATCGACCAAATGAAATAAATAATCAGAATAAAATAAACAATTAAATTAACTTACCAACTTGATCAACAAAATTTTAGGAAAACCTACAAATATTTGAAACATTCCCAATGTTGTGTAAACTACATTTCCACACTTATGAATAATTTTAGATAAAAATTACCCAAGCTTCCCATTTTCTATCAATATTTTTAAATGTTCCAAACAGGCAAGTAAGTGTTAATGGTGTATTTTCATTCTTGACCCTGTAATGAATATGCATAGATATTACAGAGGCACATGTTGTGCGCACATACATTTGCTGTAGATATGTGCATTGCCTGATAATATTTAATTAATATCTATACTAAGCATTATCTTCAAAAACGGTAAAGTAATGCAAACAATTCCATTTTTGCTGTCATGGATATATGATTGGAAAAAAAGCTAATGGGATTGTCATTTATTTTCATCTTTCAACTGCATATTGTTTTTCATTCCTGCAGATATTTTTGAATTTTCAGCGTGATGCTTGATGTGAATAAGTTCTTTTCTTACTGTAAGAATAAGTTCTTGGCTAATGTGAAATTTTTGAAAATCAACTCTTTTCGTGCTTTGAAAAAGTGCATAAATAAGATATTATGAATGTAGAATCAGAATTAAAATTTTAACATTTTTTAGCAATATATTTTTACCTTTTTAAGCATAAAGTAGAAGCAATCGTATGTAAAAGAGATACAGTAGAGTCTCAGAACTGGATAACTTGGCAGACTCTCAGAAACACATTGAGAAGGGTGAAAATACTGTTGTTAAACCCCATTCCCGAATTCCTGGCATTTCCAAATTCGGCCACCGTTTAGTCAACATTAGGGTAAGTTTTTTGACTCTGCTGCACACGGTACTTGCCACAATTGTGCAAAATCTAGGAATATAGTGATTTCATAAGCACTGTGTGCATTTTAGGAGCACTAATATAAAATAATTATCCCCTCACACAAGCTGATTAGAAAATCTTGTTTTTTTTCTTATTTTAAATGCAATTTAACGCATTAGACAAAACAAAGCTTTCGTAGAACTTTCCACACAACTTAAAAGGAGTTTATTCGAGATATAAGAGAACTTTGTATTGAAAAAACTAAATTATTTTAGGACTGAGTGAAATCCTCGAGATAAAGAAATATTCGAGTTGTAAGGCTTCGTGTTATCGAGAGTTGACTGAATAGGACACCTTTGATCATGCCTGGATTTGTAACTTTTGGGCCCCCTAACTGTCCACCAGAATATGCTATGGCACTAATGGCCACTGCCGTTTTAGAGGCGTGCCCCCCCCCCTTCCCCACATGGCAGGTACGTTAATTCGGGCCTGAATTTGAAGACATTACAGTAAGGAACGGGGGGGGGGGGGGGGGGGGGAGTACACTATTACGTAAGTTTTGAGGAATGGAAGTTAAAAATTTATCTGAGACGATCTTCCATGATGTTACAAGGCGGAGGTTTGCGAATTTATAAAAGGGTAAATATCTGAAATCAATCTATTCCTCCTTCTTCATTCGCACCTGCAGAGAATACAAATT
Organism: Uloborus diversus; assembly: GCF_026930045.1. Taxonomy (NCBI): domain Eukaryota; kingdom Metazoa; phylum Arthropoda; class Arachnida; order Araneae; family Uloboridae; genus Uloborus; species Uloborus diversus. The sequence goes on along the minus strand of NC_072734.1, from coordinate 25,329,821 downwards.
AAAAAATTTGGGGCAGTCTCGAAAAGTTTCACAACAAGGTAGGATTAATCAAGTTGGAATTTAAACAAAGCATATCAACCTATACTTCTAGTCCGGCACACTTAAATAATTTTTTAAAGCAAATGAAACAACGTTAAAAGCACAAATGTGCAAGAGCACTGCAGACACGTCAGTGGCGACTCGTCACTATGGGCCGAGCCCACTCGGAAAAATTGTGCATAGTTAGATTATATAAAAATGTCTTTTTGTGTTTCAGTTTTAAATAAAATCAGGCATGAAACTGATTTTAAATTTTAGCACTCTGCTAATCGCTAATATAAGAAAAAAGTGTTATTTTTCTGGTGACTAGCGACAGCGCTTTAAGAATGATCCTTCAGACCATTTCAATAACGGCCCACAACTTAACAAACTACGAGCATTACGAAAACGGCAAGCGACGTCACCCCGAACGATGTGTATGGGCCGGCTCCCTTCCTGCCTCTTCGAAAAATATCTTCATCTAATAGCAATAGTAAAAGCAGTGGGAAGAATGTGTCTCGTCTCGTGTCGCTTATACAATGTTTCAGTGAGGCAAAGGGCAGAAATTTCAGAGCCCACCCCACAGGGAGAAAAGTTCTCTCATCGATTTCTCTTTCTCTCTCTCTCTTTTGATTTAATCCATTTTTTTCCTTTTCTTTAATCTTAAACGGCTGTTACTATCAGGTATTGGTGTTTACAATATTTTGGGTTCCCACTCATTTCATTGCATGGGATGCCTATTTTAATTTGTTTATTTATCTTTATGGAACTAAGAGCGCATTTTCGAAATTTCTGAATGGAGATTTTATTTTCGAAAAGGCGTTTGCCATTTTTTAAGTTTCATTTTGAATTTAGGTTCAGTTGGTTTTCAGTGTCGGGATAGTATAATAAGAGTTAAGACTATTTTTTTTAATTAAAAGCTGTTCCTAAAATAGTCTTCATTGAGTGTGACTTTTTCAATTTTCTTTCAAGCTAGATATTTGGTTAAAGTAATAAATCTTAGTCGTGTTGGGCTTATTGTCATGCCTCTACTACGCTAGAGTATTCTAGCACTGAGCAAACCTAAATTATTACTCAATCAAAAGTAATTTAATTTTCTTATAAAAACAACATATTGGTAATTAAGTAAACTGCGTGTTTCTAGAAAAATTAGTTACCAGTTTCGTAATTTGATATAAACGAAGCATTTTAGAGTGAAAGTTAATGCTGCTGCATGATCCCAGTCACAATCTAATTTTTGCTATCCTGCATGGGAAAAAGAGGGGGGGGGGGGGTCTCATTGGTCTTCATTGCCGTATTATTTGGCATACTCACCTTAGTTCTCTTCAATTTATGTTTTCCTTTATTTGTGAAAACTTTTATACAATTGTCAGAGGCAACCCAAACTAAAACTTTTAGGAGGAGAGTGGTTAAGTTGTCAATTTACAAAATGAAACTCCGAACTTTACCAAATGATAAAAAATTGGCATCCACACGTACTTAAATATAATTAGAGGATACTCTGGGCCTTAACAGCTATATGGACTCCAAATTTGCCAAATAAAGAATATTTTGGGAGGCCACAATGACTTCCATCGGGGTGCCCCTGATAACAGCTGGCCCACCTGCCGAATTAAGCCACAAGCCACCGAGACACGTGTTTCTGTATTACAAGGAACATCTTTTTCAGTGCATAAAATGCGAGATAATGAATGTAAAAAAAATCGGATATTTGTCGGATGTCTTTAAATCCGTAAGCTCACATTTTGTGAATTAAAAAAAGCATTCCTTGTAATGCCAAAACACGTGTTCGCAGTGTTCCTGCACATTTGTGCTTTTGACGTAGTTTCATTTTTTAAGAAAAGGTATTTTTATACTTCTTATAAATAATTTTCGAAGTGGCAAAAATCCATTTAATAATATTAACATTTCATATTTTCTGCACTTACCTTTTTGCTCCATTTTTAATAAATAAGTTTTATCAACTTTGGGGCTTTAAAATATAAGATTTACTCCATTGAAGCATAACAAACTTCATTATTCTCAAAATTTGAATTTTACTTGTAAATTTGAATTTTAAATGACTGCAGTATATTATATGCTTGCACTTTTTTATTAATTGTAAAATCCGCTTTGAACAATATTCAATTTTTTACAACTACTCGGTATTGGCCGAGTACCTGATCAAAATTTGGCCGAGTACCGAGTACTCGGCAAATTGTCTGAGTAAGTCGAGTACCGAGTAGTTACCGAGTACTCAGTACGTCTCTAATTTAAGCTATTTTTTATACTTATTGACAAAAAATGAAAGACGTATGCAGTAGGTTTCTGGCAAGGGGGACTGACCTGATAATAAATGTGTAAGTAACATGCGTCTATCTTTCCATGCTTGTCTACTTGCACATTGCTCAATTTATTTTTAAATATACATTTGATATTTGAGTCTTATGTGAAATTCGTTTTTCTTTAGGTTACTTCTATGCATTAAGTTACTCACAGTCAACTGTAGTTTCAATTTCGTGCAAATAACGTTATAAATAAAAATAATCATAATAAAAGTAAAAAGAAAAAACCCGAACATATCAAATAAAACGAACAATGTTTCAACTACCAAAACACGCAATAAAAGCTGCACATGAACAAAAGTGTGATTTTTTTTCCTCACATTAATATGAAAATTAAAGCACAGTAGGGACATCAAAGACTCAATTTGCTTTAAACAAAAACAAAGAAATAACGAAGCTGAAAATTTAAAATATCTAAAGAATTAACTAGCAATTATAAGCACGTGTTTTACGTTAACAAGCCCAGCGATTTGGCGATATACGATAGTAAAGAAATCACATGACAACAAAAACCCTGTAGAAAAAAAACCTGTAGCTCAATTAATATGAGCAAAAGCAGTTTAAAGACAAAATAAAGCTTAAAATTATAATAATAGCGAAAAAAAATTGAATGAGCGGAAGCGAAAAGCATGGAAGAGGCATACAAGCAGGTAAACAAATCGCCGGTCGCCGGTAAAGCTGGAAGCAAGTTCTCTTCACTTCAAGCCCGAAACTGATTAGTTTGGAGCAAAAAAAATATGAAAAAAAGTGATTCATAAATCATTAAATAAAAAAAAAAAAACAACAACGAATTAAGAAAAAAAAAATGCAGCATTTTCGGACAAACTATCAGAATATGAACTAGTGTTGTATTAATTTTCATTGTCGTGAATTGCTTAGATTTTGCTGGACTCTAGATTTTGCAGTAGGACAGGAAAGTTATTGCGCAATCAAAAGTTAATTTCATTTATAGATTGGTTCTTTTATGTCAATCGTATCTTGTTTTTATGGATAAAAATGTAGAAATATGTGTTCAATTTGTATAATTTTAATTTAAAAAGTAAGCATTGTACTATCACAGATTATATTCTTAAAATCTAAAGGACACCTATGTTCACAATACTTTCTTTAACATCGAAAAACTCCATTCGACATCAACATTTAATAAAAGAAAAATAAAAGTGTAAAATTTCCCAAAGAGCTATTTTATGACTCAATATTTAATTTTACATGACTTTGGATTTCTTACTTTTTTTTAGAATCTCAAAATTTCAGTCATTGTAAAAAAAAAAGTGTAAACATTCCGTTTCACAGACTTTCTGGCGAAACGCCCTGGAGGGTCTATCCCCCCCCCCGCGCAAAGGGGTGAAAACCCCTCATGTAAACTCCTGAGCATTAAGAGCCTGTTTCATATTTAGTAATGATCCGATGCAAACTGTGGATTAGTATTAAAAAAAACTCCATGGGGGGCGACCCCCCCGCCCCCCCCCCCCCCATATGGGCGAAAACCCACCTATGCGAGTTCCTACTGATCAAAGGATTTCTGTGTCAAATTTGTGAAAGATCGGACGAAAACAGATATTGTACAAAGAAAACAGCCCAATGAGGGGGGTCGCCCCCCCTCATTAAGGGTCCCCCCCCCGCCCACAGTCGAGATTCTCCTTTCGTAAATTTCTGAGCATTGAACGACCTCTGTTCAAATTTAGCAAAGATCCGATGTAAGCTGAATTTTTATAAGGCCCCCCCCATGGAGGTCGACCCCCTACAGGGAGCAAAAACACCAATATGAGCTCCTCCTGATCAAAGGACCTTGGTGCCAAAATCACTTTAGATCCGACGAAAACTGAATTTGAATAAGAAAAACCTTTTTCAATGGTGGGGGGGGGGGATAATCGACAATCTTCCCCTCACTATAGGAATGAGAGGAATCCCCCTCTGAATTCTCGAGCATCAAAGGACCTTCGCACAACATTTATAAAATGAATTTTCAAAAAAAAAAAAAAGCTTTAAAATTTCGAAAAAGAAAATCGCAAAAATCGTTGTTCGTTCGATGTTAATGGTATCTGCAGATTTTTTTCAGATTTTACTTTAGCGCCAAATTGTTTTAAATTTGTGTAGAAATTCTTGAGACAAATTTAGCAAGCTGTGAATGACTCTAAAATGTTTCAAAAAATTCTTGAGATATTTTTGAGGCAAAACAAAATCTTAAAAATATCTTCAGATTTCTGCAGAATTTCTCAAGAAAGCGGCACTTTCTAGAGAAATTTTTGAGATCCTTTTTAGTGGGGTTGTACCCATGGACATATAAAAAATAATATATAAATAGGTCTGAGGAACTGAATTATACTCAATACATTTTCATAAGCTGAAATACTTCAAACATCCATTGAAAATAACACTAATCAAAATATCCGACAGAAATGAAAGTTTAAAAATTAACAGAAGGTTTTTTTTTCCCTTTTTTAGAATTTTCCATAATTTTTAACACCAGTGAGCTCTTTAAAAAAATTATTACTCTTAAGAAAGTTAATGATGTTATGAATAATTAACATGTTTTAAACAAAAAATTAATTAGATTCATGATAGTATGGCTCTCTATGTACCTACATAATAACTTCAGTTTAAATGCAAATTGAAACCTTTAACAAAATTAATCCATTACAAACAACTCAGTTTAGATTAAACCAACAAAAATCTAAAAAAGTCGATTTCAAATGAAAACTGGTGGAATTGACAGTCTGTAGATCCTACAACACACGTGGGGGTTACTTCAACACTATATCTTCAAGCCCTACTTCAAATTCATCATCATTGTTGAAAACAAATTTCGGACGTTGATGACAAGGCACCATTTTGAGGTACTTCACATTGAGAGAAGACTCAGGTGTGACCCAAGGAGACTAAAAATTGCCGTCCGTGGGTACACGTGGTTATGTGACCTTGGGTACAAAGGTACGCCATTTTGGTTTTGCAAGCCAGTCACATCGACAAGACCACAATTTCACAACATTAAAAATCAGAAACAAAACCTTCAAAATATTGGAAACCATGATACCTACAACAAAAATGAATAATACTGCAATCCACGATGGAAGAAAGAAAAAAAAACCGAAATTGCTCATGTTTTTTTTTTTTACTTAGATCCTACTAAAACCGAAAAAATTATAGAATCTTAATTGTTCGTTTGATGGCGTTGAAACTTCCTGGGGTACTGGAGAGGGTTGAGACCCACACGTTGAGCCCCAATCAGGATCTCTCTCGACGATACCCGGAATTTCCCGGCTAACGTCCGTAGGTACAACGGTCCGTGGGTACAGCAGTTTCCCCTACGTCGTATGAATATAAAAGGAAAATGCTGTAACAGTTTCCGAGAGTATTGTATTTACACCTTTGGTTACCGTTTTGATAAGACCGTTTTGATAAGTTATATAGGAGCACAACAAAGAGGGTGTTTGTGAGTTAAATCCCCTCTATAACTCTTGATTTAAGGCCGTATTACTCCTTTTGTTTTTACACAACCCTTTACTTTACTGGGCTTACTTAGTTGAATGAAAAATCAATAGTGGTTATTGGGTCTTAAAATGCATAATCTTTACGAAGAGCAACAAAAAAGCAATTCAATGATTGTATTTTCCCACTTTATGTTTTGAATATATGGATCTATGTCATTTTCTCCATACACAACAATTTCTCTTAAGGATACAGTGAAACCTGTGTAAGTTGACCATTTGCGGTGCAGTACTTTAGTGGTCAACTTACTAAGGGTTTGTTATATGATTCTCAGCCAAATTTGGTGTATATTGGTGGTCAACATAGACAGGTAATCAACTTACAAGGGTGGTCAACTTCACAGGTTTTACTGTACTAAAAAATTTCTTTCATAAATAAGTTTTCAAACAAATATAATAATATACAACAAACACAAATCTAAATAGTTGAATTGGATTCTTCATCATTATTGTTAAAATTATTACAAATCAAATTTTAATATTTAGTCAATAAGTTACCTTAATATTTTATCAGATGCAAGTAGTTACAACGTAAAATAAATTGTTTAATAAAATTGCAAGATATTTCCCCCTCAAGCGCATCATTATTACTTACATTTGCATCGTGGGGAAAAAAAGAGTTTCCTAGCCACGGTTGCAAGTGCGACGTTCCTTTAGTTCATGCCTTACTAATTATTGAATTGTTTTTAATAGTTAAAGGAAAATATACTCTCTTTTCCACAATTTTCCTACAACTTTCACTTTTATATCTTTATTTTATGAAATTGCTTATTTACTTTTGTAATTGCAGTTTCGATTCACTTTTTTTTTTATTTTTTAAGGCAGAAAACCCCGTTTACAAAATCATCATGTGTGTGAGAAATATTCCCGTTTTATTTCAAAGCTTTATGTCCCTCTTATGTGCCTTGTTCACTTATGCACCTTTTCTTAGAAGTCCCGTACTCCAGTGCGTAATTAAGAAGTCATTGTATGCTATGTCTATCATTGGTATGTTGTATCACTTTAAAATGTCAAAGGTGAAATATGTCTAATATTGTTACAAAAAAAGCTAAACCATAGAAAACAAAAACATAGAGAACTATTGACTAATTGTTAGATAAGTTTTGTGGGAAAATGAAAAAACTTCTATCCAATGGTGCCAAAAATTCTAACTTGTGATACCACACTGTCAGCTAGCAGTTCTAGATGGCTCAAATCTTTGTATACACAGCGTCTCCCCGTTCAACGCACAAAACCTCTATTTTCCCAACCATTAGTCTTTGATATATAAGTTGAAAAAACGGTCAAAATGAGATGCCTAGTTAAGATATTGAAAGTCTGAAGCAAAACAAGAATTTTAAGAAAAAATACAAAATATAACTTTTTATACCGTCCCTTTGTCCGCCATATTTAGGGAAATAATTGGTCGCTAAGGTAATTTTTTAGAAGCCCGAAAAGTTTGTCAGACCCTGTCTCTCTGTATATTTAAATATTTATATGCATATAAAAACCCTCATACCTACATAATTACATACATACATATTTACACTGGTGTGCAAAAATTAAGGACGAGACGGTCTTTTCAATATAACTTTGTACAAAAGCTTTCCAAATCAACACATTTAATACCGTAAGATCCCCAATACGTAAGGACATGTGTAATGTAAGCAACACTTACTAAAAGAGAAATCAGAGGGATAAAAAGAAGCTTTATTGAAAACGTAGCATGGAGCGCAATGCGACTGAAGGCCGAAATATCCCTGTGATGGGTGTCCAGCAAGAAACATCCGGTGTTTAGAAGGGGATATGATCTCCTCCGACGGCTAGGCAGGTTTCACAGCGTCTGCCCATGCTGAGAATGAGGATGTCAATGAGTTGTTGAGGCATTGCTGCCCATTCGTCTTGCAGCGCCAATCGAAGCTCCCGAATCGTTACTGGTGGTAAGGTACGAGCTGCCAAGCGTCGACCTAGAAAATCCCATACATGCTCGATGGGATTGAGATCCGGAGATCGTGCCGGCCAATCCATACGTTCAATATCCTCACTCTCTAAGAGCTGTTCGGCAGCTACTGTGCGATGACATGGTACATTGTCGTCCATGAAAAGGAACTGCGGACCCATAGCGCCTCTAAAAAGACGCACATATGGAAGAAGAATCTCTTTACAATAACGGGTCCCGTTGACTGAACCTGCGTCGAAGATGTGAAGGTCTGTACGACTACCAAACATGATGCCTCCCCAAACGAGAACACCGCGACCTCCATACCTGTCCCTTTCAATGATGTTCGAGGGATGATTGCGGCTTCCCCGCTCTCTCCAGATGAGTATGCGATGAGAATCGCTACTCAGACTGAATCTGCTCTCATCTGTAAAGAGTACTCGTCCCCATTCATTGTCTCTCCAATTCCGGTGTTCCCTGCACCACAGAGAACGCCTTCTCCGATATGCAGGCGTTAGAGGTACACACCGTATAGGGCGTCGTGCAAACAGACCACTACCGTGCAGTCTTCTGACCACGGTAAAACGCGATATCGGTCGTCCAGTCGCCTGTGTCGTGTGTCTAGCAATTTCTCCCGCTGTCTGCCGCCTGTTTCTTCTGGCCTGTAAGACAATATACCGGTCATCTGCGGGTGTGGTTCCTCGTGGACGACCACTACTGAACCCCCGGGTAGCTGTTCCTGTAGTTTGAAATTGTCTCCAAAGTCGTGAAACGATGCTGTGAGCAATTTCGAACTCTGCAGCCACTGGCCACACTTGTCACACTGCGGCCTTCCTCCAACTTCCCAATGATTCGACCTCGGGCAAAAGCATCCAGATGTCGTCTAACAGATTGATTATTCGCCATTTCTCGCTGAGGCAGCAACTCGGTGTGATTTTAACTGCTATACGGCGTGCAATCTCTTTGCCAGAAATACTGATCTTATACCGACAACATGCTTTATACTACTCAGACACTCCCCCATTACGTCTGCCTGCATATCTGCGCATGTGCTACCGTACATCACCTTACTTAATCTCCTGATTAGTCTTTCTGTCTGCTCTGCCTCTTCGTTCAGCTGATATGCTAATTTTTCGACTTCGTCCTTAATTTTTGCACACCAGTGTACATATGTATTCTGGAGATGTAGTACTAAAAAACAGAACTGGTCTCTCTTATTTTTTAACGGATATCTTTCCTTGTGTGCCTGAAATATACGTAATTACATAAAAATGTATTTGTTTAAAATATAAGTGTTAAAAAGCAATTTTCGTACGATTCTTAATATTTTTAGAGTTGCTTACATATTTTTGTGAGTTTTTCACATAGAACAGAAAAAAGAATAGTCAAATATTTAAATGAAAGTGATATAAGTTTTATCTTTGCTTAAATATGGCAAAAATATGCGTAAAATGAATATACTTATAGAACGCTCAATTGAAATACAGCAACTCCATTACCTTCTTCAACGCAAACAATATGGGGTTTTTTTGTTTTTGGAAAAAACAACGATCAGTTATTGGAAAAGTTCTATTTTTCAAATTGCTACTTTTCATAAGTTATTTTGTACTTTGCGAAAAACGAGAAACACTGAGCTACCGATAAGGACAGGAAAAAATGCTTTGACTTTCAGCAAAATGTGTTACAATGTTTGGAAATCACGCGAAGCTGATGAAATTGTCAGGACAGTAACCACACTCCAAATGTTCTGCATTTTTATTGAATGTATGTAACTGCATATTTTCTTCCCTTTCCACATGTTTCTCTTATTGCTTCATTTCCTGTCTTACCGGGAAGCACGATCTTCTATTCGAATGGGATTTTCTGAGCTGGGATGGGGGTTAAACAGAAAAATGCGGATTCCCTATAGAATTTATTTTTCGTGGCAGTTCTTTTCCTTCTACTTACCTTCACCTGGCAGAAAAATATTTTTATTATATTTTACAAATGCCGAACATTGGCGCTTAAGCCAATAGTTTACGAACTCTCCAATATTTTTCGACCATGTCCTTATGTTGAGATAATGCAATATAACTTAATCGATAAGAATTTTTAATCGTTGGATGCCCTTAAACGGACAGGTTGTATTATTATTTGAGACCTTCATCAAAAAAAAAATCAGAAGAGCACAGCAGAGCGGTAGCATATTTTGTGTAACCCAGGGTGCACCATGAGGAGACCTGATACATTACACCCAGGAAAATATTTAACTTATTGTGAATGTCTTGTGTAATACTAAGATGATAAATTTGCTCATTTTGCCTAAATAAAACATTTAACAATCTCCCTCCTCCTTCCTATTTTTGTCTCAACATGTTACTCGAGTAAAAATAGTCTGATTTCTTTGCAAAAAGTGAGAAATGGAAAGAAATCGAAAAGTGCAAGCAAAAGTCTAAAATTGATTTTTTTACATATTATTCCCAAACAATTATTGGGAAGAAATGTCCCATGTGTCACGCCTTTTTGTCTGAAGCGCAATTAAATTCTTATTCTGTGTAGTTGGTAGTCGAAAAAAAAAAAACGCTTGAGAAAAATGAAGTAACAGTATGCTTAATTATGTAGTATTTCTTTAAATTTAAAAACACACCAAACGATGATATTGATTTAAAAGTTGCAATCACCATCATGTTAGTTGCTTTTTCTAGTCATAAATGAGCGTTTATGAAACTTATAAAAATGTGATAGAAGTGTCAAGCCACTTTAAGAATAACTAAGTAAACTACAATCTGTTTTGTTAAAACATGCCTTCAGCAAGGTCCTTGTGCTTCAAATTATTATTAGAGTAGACACGTTCATTAAGAAAAGTTTTGAATCGGTAATGGCACACATGAACTATGTAGAAACATTTCCTGAGGAACGTTCCTCCGTTGAACTTGGGGAGACGAAAAACTTCCTTCCGCCCTTTAATTACGCATGAAAATCATTTATCTGGGGTGCGTGTGGTAATTGATTCTATTCATTGAAGTTAAAAGTGCTATTGTTTTCAAACTATCGAATTAGCATTTATCTTTTGCCATGCAAAATGGAAGGAATATAACAGAAGATGTTGTACAATGAATTACGCAAGGAAGTGCGAACGTTTCTTTCATTGATCATCTACTTTAACACATTAATTCAGTTTTGGCAATTGAAGGGGGAAAAAAGTACCACGGAATTTAAAGGGGGAAATCAGTTGAGACCGGTAAAAAAAATCCACTTTTTTTAATGCCATAAAATGATAGTAAAACTAGTCAAGAATATGTGGCCAAAATTTTAGTGAAAAATTCCTATTAGTTCCGATGGTATGAGCACTTAAAGTGACTGTGGAGATTCGAAAACGCTCACAGCATTTTTTTTCCCCCCTCAAACGCGTTTTTCTCGAAACAACTATTTTTCAACTGGTGGACATTCTAGCTCAAGGAGTTTTTGACCAATCGTTCTGAAAATTAGTGTGAATATTCAATATTCAATTATACTATATATGAACCTAACTCTTTGATGATATTATTAATAAAAATATTTTTTGCATATTTAATAATGCAAGAAGTGTAAAAAGATGGTAGAAAAACATAACACTGTAATCAAACACCTCAAAAACATGCAATTTCCAACTTTTTTTTATCACAATTAGGTTCATATTCTAGGGAATTTTGTTATTTATGAGAAAGAAAAATTATAATGATTAAAGGCAAAAATTTTGGTTTCTGTTCGGTAATGCACACCAGCAACAAGCTCTGATGGCGACCGCCCATGGACAGCAGCTTCTAACTCCACTAATTCTGGTGGGAATGGCTTCAAATAAATTACAAGGTGTACTGCAAAAAATGAATAAAATATCCTTCAGGTTAAAAAAAATCTGATTTCTTTCCTGTTAAAAAAAAATCACAAAAATTACTAAAACTTCTGCCTCCAAAATTGGTCCCCCCCCCTAACCACGGTCGCGTCAGTTGTCGTCTAGTAACAACAGCATAAGCATGTCAGCTCCGCTATCAGATTGAACCGAAGTTGAGCAGCGAGGAGTGCTCAGATTTTTGTTGGCCAATGAGCCAACAATGAAGCCAGCGATTCGAAACAAACACCGTGGTGTACTCTCAACGAAAGTTTTATTGTTGCAAAGCAATGCCCGGCCACACACGGCCAATCACACCATAGAAACAATCAACATGTTGGGCTTTGAGACCCTGAAACACCCTCCCAGCCCAGATCTTGCTCCTCCAGATTTTCATCTTTTGGACTGCTCAAAGAAGTTTTGAGAGGTCGGGATTTGCCTCAGACATGGACGTTTGGGATGCGGTGCAAAAATGGCTTCATGACCAACCGAAAACCTTCTAACAGGAAGGCATACGGAAGCTTGTGGCTCGCTGGACCAAGTGCATTGCTAACAGTGAGACAGTATTGAAAAATAATGTATCTGTTATACACCTATCTTGATTTTATAAAGTTATAGAACGAAAGTGGTAAGTACTTTTTGACTTATCCTCGAACAATTTGTCTGACCCAAAAAAAAATAGTAGGCATTTTTTCTTGATATTGATAGCTGTCATTTTCTACTTCATCCTCAGAGAGTTAGTTTCTATGTGCTTTTGATAACTATCATGGTTTTAAATGTTTTGTACATTTTACTCCTACAAAAACTTTAAAAAAAAAATAAAGGAGTATTTTCACGTCTTGAAAAAAAAAAAAGCCCAAGCAACATTTCTATCCTTAAAAAACGTCTTTATATAATTAAATGCACTAGAAATAAACGTAAGTTTCATGAAGTGTTCAGTAATGGAAAAAACTAAGAATTAAAATTTGTGAAACTAAAGAATATAGAAGCATATAGTGCTTACTGCTGAATATTGAAGCAAAATTCAAGAGAAATTGACACTTTCAGACAACAACAGAAATTTTTAGATGACAAAAGCTGGTCATGGCAAGAGACGACTTCTCATCTCAAACCTTGTCGTATGTCATTGATTTCTGTAACTTTTCTCGAGACAATAAAAAACTAGAGAAACAAATGACATTTCCAGAATTCAGATTTACCGAAGCAGAAGGATATATCCTTTAATTGAAGCAGGGAAGATGTCCGCTATTTCTTAAAGACGAAAAGTAATTGTTTTCGAAATATCGGGGATGCCAGAACTATTGACGATTTTTTTGTGATTGCTACTTATTGAGGATAGGAAGAGATATGACAGAAACAGTCTTTATAAAATTGTAATACATATCATTTTGATAAGGTACGAACTTCATAACGTAGCAGCTCTGATGCGATTGGTTTGATTAGAATAAAAGAAAATGGGGTTCGTTAGTTCGATAAGCATATTATTAAATGCCAGTAAAACAGTCAGATGAAAGGTATGACAGAAATTAAAGTGGTTAATATTACTTTTAATATAACATTTTAAACTAGGTTTCTTGGTAGAAGCACTAGGATTCATTTTAGCATGAGCAAATCAGAAATTAATTTAATCAATATGGACGAAACATTAAAAGTACTAGTAGTCAAAAAATAACACCAACTCGAAAATTTTAAGTGTTTACGACTTTTTAAAACTTGAGGGTTAATTACACCTTTCTTTATAGTTTCTGCTACTTACATTAACGTGTGACACTTAAATTAAACTTTTGTTTAGTTTTCACTTACCTCGTTCTGTAAAATTCAGAGAATTCCATATACAGACACATTGTGTTGTATTTAAAAGAAAATTGGGAGTCCCTCTAGAGTGGAAAAAAAATTTAAACGTCAACTCATACTCCATGAGTTTTTAATTAAGATGAGAGTAACTATAAAAAGAAAAATTAATTTGAACTTTGACATCTTGAATTCAAATTATGTTTCTCGCAATCACGAGTGTATGTGTGTGTGTGTGTGTGTGTGTGTGTGTGTGTGTGTGTGTGTGTGTGTGTGTGTGTGTGTGTGTTTGTGTGTGTGTATGTAGGCGTGTGTGTGTTTGTGTGTGTGGGGAGGGGGTAGGTTTGTTTGTGTGTGGGGGGTATGTGTATGTATTAGTAGTTGTGTGTATGTGTAGGTGTGTTTGTGTGTATGTGTTTGTGTGTTTATGTATAGGTGTCTGTATGTATGCATGTGTGTGTAAGTGTATGTGTGTGTGTAGGTGTAGGTAAGTAAGTGACGCAACCTGGAGCCGGTTTTCGCTAGAGGAGCAGCATCGTGAGGACGGTCGACGGTGCTGCTGCAGTGCGAGGCGGGGGGGGGGGGGGTGGAGAGAATAAAATCATAGGAATTCAAAACAGTCAAGTGAGAACAATAAGCAATCGTGATTGCTCAACAGCGTAAACTGCGCGTACAATGTACGACGCCATAAAGATAGTTTTTTTTTTTTTTTGGAAAAAGAAACCTTAATATGTAAATTCTTATTCAATCGCAGAACTTAATCATAAATTTGATTGATTTATTTTGCAAAAACATTGATGGATGTCATATTGTATTGAATGTTAAAGCGACGTGTTGCAGTCAGCTTATTTCAGTTGTTCAGGAT